>NW_020191621.1:0-26543 GCF_002263795.3 Bos taurus | reverse complement strand
CGAGAGAGATTATCACCTATCCTCACAGCACACTGCCTCAACGTGGCTGATACGCAATGATCACACAGCTACCATGTACTGGTCACATGACGATCATGAACTTGATCACTGTATTGATCATGCACTGATCACGTGACTGATTAGCCACTGACCACGTGACTGATCATCCACTGAACAGTTGGCTACCATGCACTGATTACTTGGTGATCATACACTGATCACCTGACTGATAATGCCCCCTGATCATCTGGCTCTCATGCACTCATTACCTGGCTATCGTGCACTGATCACGTGTTTGATCATACACTGATCACGAGATTGATCATGCACTGATCACGTCTATATCACGCACTGATCACATGACTGCCCATGCAATGAACATGTGATGATCATACACTGATTCATGTGACAGATCATGCAGTGATCACGTGGCTATCAGCACTGATCAAGTGGCTTATCATACTCTGCTCCCGAAACTGATCATGCACTGATCACGTGGCTATCATGCACTGCTGACGTGGCTGATCATGCAATGATCACGTATCTAACATGTACTGGTCACGTGAGTGATCAATGCACTGATCACGTAATTGATCATGCACTGATCAGGTGACTTATCATGCACTGTTTCACGGACTGATCATGCACTGATCACGTGACTATATCAGCTCTGATCCCGTGGCTATCATGCACTGATCACGTGGCTGATCATGCAATGATCACGTGACTGATCATGCACTGTTCACATGACTGATCATGCACTGATCACGTGGCTATCATGCATTGCTAACGTGGCGATCATACAATGATCACATAGCTACCATGTACTGGTCACGTGACTGATCATGCACTGATCACGTAATTGATCATGCACTGATCACGTGGCTGATCATACACTGATCACGTGACTGATCATGCACTGTTCACGTGACTGATCATGCACTGATCACGTGGCTATCATGCACTGATCACGTGGCGGATCACACACTGATCACGTGCCTGGTCATGCACAGATCACGTGACTACTCATGAAGTAATCACGTGGCTATCATGCACTGATCACGTGGCTATCATGCACTGATCACGTGGCTGATCACACCCGTATCCCGTGACTGATCATGCACTGATCATTAATTGATCCTGCACTGGTCACGTGGGTTTATCATGCACTGATCACGTTGCTGATCACACATGTATCACGTGACTGATCATGCACTGGATCACGTGGCTGATCATACACTGGTCACGTAACTGATCATGCACTAATCACGTGATTGATCATGCACTGATCACGTGGCTATCATGCACTGATCACATGGCTGGTCATACACTTATCACGTGCCTGGTCATGCACTGATCACGTGGCTGCTCAGGCACTGATCACGTGCTTGATCATGCACTGATCATGTGGCTAATCATGCAATGATCACGCAGGTACCATGTACTGGTCACATGACTGATCATGCACTGATCACTTGACTGATCATGCACTGATCACGTGGCTATCATGCACTGATCACGGGGCTGATCATGCACTGATCACGTGGCTGATCATGCAATGATCACGTAATTGATCATGCACTGATCACGTGGCTGATCATGCACTGATCACGTGACTGATCATGCACTGATCACGTGACAGATCATGCACTGATCACGTGACGGATCATGCACTGATCATATGACTGATCATGCGCTCATCATGTTTGCTATCATACACTGATCATGTGCCTCTGGAGGCAATAAACAAAGAGCAGAGTAGGCACGAATCATACATTCAGCAGGCAATAATCATGGAACTCAGCTGTGAGGAATCATGCTGCTCAGCTGGCAATATCAAGCAGCTGAGCAGGCAGGAATTACGCAGCACAGCTGGGAATTGTGAAGCAGATGACAGGCAGGAATCTTGCAGCTCAGCTTGCAATTGTCAAGCAGATGAACAGACAGTAATCACGCAGCTCAGCAGGCCCTGATCACGTGACTGAGCATGCACTGTTCATGTGGATGATCATACACTGATCACGTGACTGATCATGCACTGATCACGTGGCTATCATGCACTGCTCACGTGGCTGAATAATAAGTGATCACATAGCTACCATGTACTGGTCACATGGCTGATCATGCACTGATCACGTAATTGATCACGCACTGATCACGTGGCTGATCATACACTGATCACGTGACTGACCATGCACTGTTCACATGACTGATCATGCACTGATCACGTGACTTATCATGCTCTGATCCCGTGGCTATCATGCACTGATCACGTGGCTGATCATGCAATGATCACGTAGCTACCATGTACTGTCACGTGACTGATCATGCACTGATCACGTAATTGATCATGCACTGATCATGTGGCTGATCATACACTGATCACATGGCTGATCATACACTGGTCACGTAACTGATCATGCACTAATCACGTGATTGATCATGCACTGATCACGTGGCTATCATGCACTGATCACTTGGCTGGTCATACACTTATCACGTGCCTGGTCATGCCACTGATCATGTGGCTGCTCATGCACTGATCACGTGCTTGATCATGCACTGATCACGTGGCTGATCATGCACTTATCACGTGGCTATAATGCACTGCTCACGTGGCTAATCATGCAATGATCACGCAGCTACCATGTTACTGGTCACATGACTGATCATGCACTGATCACTTGACTGATCATGCACTGATCACGTGGCTATCATGCACTGATCACGTGGCTGATCATGCAATGATCATGTAGCTACCATGTACCGGTCAGGTGACTGATCATACACCGATTAGGTGACGGATCATGCACTGATCACGTGGCAATCATGCACTGATCACGTGGCTGATCATACTCTGCTCACGTAACTGATCATGCACACATCACGTGGCTATCATGCACTCCTCACGTGGCTCGTCATGGAATGATCACGTAGCTACCATATACAGGTCACGTGACTGATCATGCACAGATCACGTCAATGATCATGCACTATTCAAGTGAATGATCATGTACTGATCACGTGACTGATCATGCACTGATCACGTGGCTATCATGCTCTGCTCACGTGGCTGATCATGCAAGGATCACGTAGCAACCATGTACTTGTCACGTGACTGATCATGCACTGATCACGTAATTGATCCTGCACTGATCACGTGGCTCATCATGCACTGATCTCGTGGCTGATCACACATGTATCACGTGACTGATCTTGCACTGATCACGTGGCTCTCATGCACTGATCATGTGGCTATCATGCACTGATCACGTAGCTATCATGCACTGATCATGTGGCTATCATGCACTGATCACGTAGCTACCATGTACTGGTCATGTGACTGATCATGCACTGATCACGTAATTGATCCTGCACTGATCACATGGCTCATCACGCACTGATCCGGTGGCTGATCACACACAAATCACGTGACTGATCATGTACAGATCACGTAAATAATCATGAAGTGATCACGTGGCTATCCTGCACTGATCACGTGGATAACATGCACTGATCACGTGGCTGATCACACACGTATCACGTGACTGATCATGCACTGATCAGGTGACTATCATGCACTGATCACGTGGCTATCATGCACTGATCACGTGGCTGATCATGCAATGGTCACGTAGCTACCATGTACTGGTCATGTGACTGATCATGCACTGATCACGTAATTGATCCTGCACTGATCACGTGGCTCACCACGCACTGATCACCTGGCTGATCACACACGTATCACGTGACTGATCATGTACAGATCACGTGACTAATCCTGAAGTGATCACGTGGCTATCCTGTACTGATCACGTGGATATCATGCACTGATCACGAGGCTGATCACACACGTATCACGTGGCTGATCATGCCCTGATCACGTGGCTGATCATGCAATGATCACGTAATTGATCATGCACTGATCACGTGGCTGATCATGCACTGATCACGTGACTGATCATGCACTGATCACGTGACGGATCATGCACTGATCACGTGAGGGATCATGCACTGATCATATGACTGATCATGCGCTCATCATGTTTGCTATCATACACTGATCATGTGCCTCTGGAGGCAATAAACAAAGAGCAGAGTAGGCACGAATCATACAGTCAGCAGGCAATAATCATGGAACTCAGCTGTGAGGAATCATGCTGCTCAGCTGGCAATAATCAAGCAGCTGAGCAGGCAGGAATTACGCAGCACAGCTGGGAATTGTGAAGCAGATGACAGGCAGGAATCTTGCAGCTCAGCTTGCAATTGTCAAGCAGATGAACAGACAGTAATCACGCAGCTCAGCCGGCCCTGATCACGTGACTGAGCATGCACTGTTCACGTGGATGATCATACACTGATCACGTGATTGATCGTGCACTGATCACGTGGCTATCATGCACTGATCACGTGGCTGAACATGCACTGTTCACGTGGCTGTTCACACACCTGCCACGTGACTGATCATGCACTGATCACGTGGCACTCATGCACTGATCACATGGCTGATCATACTGTGCTCACGTAACTGATCATGCACATATCACGTGGCCATCGTGCACTGCTCACGTGGCTGATCATGCAATGATCACGTAGCTACCATGCACTGGTCACGTGACTGATCATGCACTGATCAGGTAATTGATCCTGAACTGATTACGTGGCTCATCATGCACTGATCACGTGACTGTTCACCCACTGATCACTTGACTGATCATGTGCTGATCACGTGGCTATAATGCACTGATCACGTGGCTGATCATACACTGTTCACGTGCCAGGTCATGCACAGATCACGTGACTAAACATGAACTGATCACGTAGGCATCATGCACTGATCACGTTGCTGATAATACACTGTTCACGTGTCTGATCATGCACTGATCACGTGGCTGATCATACACTGCTCATGTAGCTGTTCATGCACTGATCACGAGTCTATCATGCTGTGTACGTGGCTGATCCTGCAATGATCACGTAGCTAACATGTACTGGTCACGTGACTGATCATGCAAAGGTAACGTAATTGATCATGCACAGATCACGTGACTGATCATGACCTGATCACGTGAATGATTATGCACTGATCACGTGGCTATCATGCAGTGCTCACGTGGCTGATCCTGCAATGATCACGTAGCTAACATGTACTGGTCACGTGACTGATCATGCAAAGGTAACGTAATTGATCATGCACAGATCACGCGACTGATCATGCCCTGATCACCTGGCTGATCATGCACTGATCACGTGGCTATCATGCAATGATCACGTGGCTATCATGCACTGATCACGTGGCTGATCATGCACTGATACCGTGACTGAGCCTGGACTGATCACCTGACTATAATGTAGTGATCACGTGACTTAATGGCGCTGATCATGTGACTGATCATGCGCTGATCATGTTTGCTGTCATACACTGATCATGTGCCTCTGGAGGCAATAAACAAAGAGCTGAGTAGGCACGAATCAAACAGGCAGCAGGCACTAATCGTGGAACTCAGCTGTGAGGAATCATGCTGCTCAGCTGGCAATAATCAAGCAGCTGAGCAGGCAGGAATTACGCAGCACAGCTGGCAATTGTCAAGCAGATGACAGGCAGGAATCGTGCAGCTCAGCAGGCCCTGATCACGTGACTGAGCATGCACTGTTCACGTGGCTGATCATACAGTGATCATGTGATTGATCATGCACTGATCACTTGGATATCATGCACTGATCCCATGGCTGATCATACACTGTTCACGTGTCTGACCATGCACTGATCACATGGCTGATCATACACTGCTCATGTAACTGATCATGCACTGATCACGTGGCTATCATGCACTGATCTCGTGGCTGAACATGCACTGTTCACATGGCTGATCACACACCTGTCACGTGACTGATCATGCACTGATCACGTGGCACTCATGCACTGATCACATGGCTGATCATACACTGATCACGGGACTGATCATGCACTGATCACGGAGCTATCATGCATTGATTACATGTCTCCACATGCACTCATCACGTGGATGATCCTACACTGATCACGTGACTGATCATACACTGATAACGTGGCTGATCATAAACTGCTCATGTAGCTGATCATGCACTGATCACGTGTCTATCATGCAGTGCTCACGTGGCTGATCGTGCAATGATCACGTAGCTAACATGTACTGGTCACGTGACTGATCATGCACTGATCACGTAATTGATCATGCACTGATCACGTGGCTGATCATACACTGATCACGTGACTGATCATGCACTGATCACGTGGCTATCATGCACTGCTAACGTGGCTGATCATACAATAATCACATAGCTAACATGTACTGGTCACGTGACTGATCATGCAATGGTAACGTAATTGATCATGCACTGATCACGTGACTGATCATGCACTGATCACGTGACTGATCATGCACTGATCACGTGGCTATCATGCATTGCTAACGTGGCTGATCATACAATGATCACATAGCTAACATGTACTGGTCACGTGACTGATCATGCACTGATCACGTAATTGATCATGCACTGATCACGTGGCTGATCATACACTGATCACGTGACTGATCATGCACTGTTCACGTGACTGATCATGCACTGATCACGTGGCTATCATGCACTGATCACGTGGCGGATCACACACTGATCACGTGCCTGGTCATGCACAGATCACGTGACTACTCATGAAGTAATCACGTGGCTATCATGCACTGATCACGTGGCTATCATGCACTGATCACGTGGCTGATCACACCCGTATCCCGTGACTGATCATGCACTGATCACGTAATTGATCCTGCACTGGTCACGTGGCTTATCATGCACTGATCACGTTGCTGATCACACATGTATCACGTGACTGATCATGCACTGATCACGTGGCTGATCATACACTGGTCACGTAACTGATCATGCACTAATCACGTGATTGATCATGCACTGATCACGTGGCTATCATGCACTGATCACATGGCTGGTCATACACTTATCACGTGCCTGGTCATGCACTGATCACGTGGCTGCTCAGGCACTGATCACGTGCTTGATCATGCACTGATCATGTGGCTAATCATGCAATGATCACGCAGCTACCATGTACTGGTCACATGACTGATCATGCACTGATCACTTGACTGATCATGCACTGATCACGTGGCTATCATGCACTGATCACGTGGCTGATCATGCACTGATCACGTGGCTGATCATGCAATGATCACGTAATTGATCATGCACTGATCACGTGGCTGATCATGCACTGATCACGTGACTGATCATGCACTGATCACGTGACGGATCATGCACTGATCACGTGACGGATCATGCACTGATCATATGACTGATCATGCGCTCATCATGTTTGCTATCATACACTGATCATGTGCCTCTGGAGGCAATAAACAAAGAGCAGAGTAGGCACGAATCATACAGTCAGCAGGCAATAATCATGGAACTCAGCTGTGAGGAATCATGCTGCTCAGCTGGCAATAATCAAGCAGCTGAGCAGGCAGGAATTACGCAGCACAGCTGGGAATTGTGAAGCAGATGACAGGCAGGAATCTTGCAGCTCAGCTTGCAATTGTCAAGCAGATGAACAGACAGTAATCACACAGCTCAGCAGGCCCTGATCACGTGACTGAGCATGCACTGTTCACGTGGATGATCATACACTGATCACGTGACTGATCATGCACTGATCACGTGGCTATCATGCACTGCTCACGTGGCTGATAATACAATGATCACATAGCTACCATGTACTGGTCACATGGCTGATCATGCACTGATCACGTAATTGATCACGCACTGATCACGTGGCTGATCATACACTGATCACGTGACTGACCATGCACTGTTCACATGACTGATCATGCACTGTTCACGTGGCTATCATGCACTGATCACGTGGCTGATCATACACTGATCACGTGCCTGTTCATGCACAGATCATGTGACTACTCATGAAGTGATCACGTTTCTATCATGAACTGATTACGTGGATATCATGCACTGATCACGTGGCGGATCACACACTTATCACGTGACTGATCATGCACTGATCACGTGGCTATCATGCACTGATCACGTGGCTATCATGCACTGATCACGTGGCTGATCATGCAATGATCACGTAGCTACCATGTACTGGTCACGTGACTGATCATGCACTGATCACTTGACTGATCATGCACTGATTACGTGGCTGATCATGCACTGCCCACCTGGCTATCATGCACTGCTCACGTGGCTGATCACGCAATGATCACACAGCTACCATGTACTCGTCACATGACTGATCATGCACTGATCACGTAATTGATCATGCACTGATCACGTGACTGATCATGCACTGACCACCTGACTGATCATCCACTGAACAGTTGGCTCCCATGCACTGATTACTTGGCTGATCATACACTGATCACCTGACTGATAATGCCCTGATCATCTGGCTCTCATGCACTCATTACCTGGCTATCGTGCACTGATCACGTGGTTGATCATACACTGATCACGAGACTGATCATGCACTGATCACGTCTAATTCACGCACTGATCACATGACTGCCCATGCAATGATCATGTGGATGATCATACACTGATCATGTGACAGATCATGCAGTGATCACGTGGCTATCATGCACTGATCAAGTGGCTTATCATACTCTGCTCCTGAAACTGATCATGCACTGATCACGTGGCTATCATGCACTGCTGACGTGGCTGATCATGCAATGATCACGTAGCTAACATGTACTGGTCACGTGAGTGATCATGCACTGATCACATAATTGATCATGCACTGATCAGGTGACTTATCATGCACTGTTCACGTGACTGATCATGCACTGATCACGTGACTTATCATGCTCTGATCCCGTGGCTATCATGCACTGATCACGTGGCTGATCATGCAATGATCACGTAGCTACCATGTACTGGTCACGTGACTGATCATGCACTGATCACGTAATTGATCATGCACTGATCATGTGGCTGATCATACACTGATCACATGGCTGATCATACACTGGTCACGTAACTGATCATGCACTAATCACGTGATTGATCATGCACTGATCACGTGGCTATCATGCACTGATCACTTGGCTGGTCATACACTTATCACGTGCCTGGTCATGCACTGTTCACGTGGCTGCTCATGCACTGATCACGTGCTTGATCATGCACTGATCACGTGGCTGATCATGCACTTATCACGTGGCTATAATGCACTGCTCACGTGTCTAATCATGCAATGATCACGCAGCTACCATGTACTGGTCACATGACTGATCATGCACTGATCACTTGACTGATCATGCACTGATCACGTGGCTATCATGCACTGATCACGTGGCTGATCATGCAATGATCACGCAGCTACCATGTACTGGTCACATGACTGATCATGCACTGATCACGTGATTACTCATGAAGTGATCACGTCGGCTATCATGCACTGATCACGTGGGTATCATGCACTGATCACGTGGCTATCATGCACTGATCACGTGGCTGATCATGCAATGATCACGTAGCTACCATGTACTGGTCACCTGACTGATCATGCACTGATCACGTAATTGATCATGCACTGATCACGTGGCTATCATGCACTGCTCACGTGGCTGATCATGCAATGGTCATGCAGCTACCATGTACTGGTTACATGACTGATCATGCACTGATCACGTGACTGATCATGCACTGATCACGTGGCTATCATGCACTGCTCACGTGGTGATCACGCAATGATCACGCAGCTACCATGTACTGGTCACATTACTGATCATGCACTGATCACGTGGCTGATCATGCACTGATCACGTGACTGATCATGCAATGATCACGTGACTGACCATGCACTGATCACGTGACTGATCATGCACTGATCAGTTGGCTATCATGCACTGATTACTTGGCTGACCATGCACTGATCACGTGGCTGATCATACACTGCTCATGTGGCTGATCATACACTGCTCTTGTAACTGATCATGCACTGATCACGTGGCTATCATGCACTGATCTCGTGGCTGAACATGCACTGTTCACATGGCTGATCACACACCTGTCACGTGACAAATCATGCACTGATCACGTGGCTGATCATACACTGTTCACGTGTCTGACCATGCACTGATCACGTGGCTGATCATACACTGCTCATGTAACTGATCATGCACTGATCTCGTGGCTGAATATGCACTGTTCACATGGCTGATCACACACCTGTCACGTGACTAATCATGCACTGATCACGTGGCACTCATGCACTGATCACGTGGCTGATCATACACTGATCACGGGACTGATCATGCACTGATCACGGAGCTATCATGCATTGATTACATGTCTCCACATGCACTCATCACGTGGATGATCATACACTGATCACGTGACTGATCATACACTGATCACGTGGCTGATCATAAACTGCTCATGTAGCTGATCATGCACTGATCACGTGTCTATCATGCAGTGCTCACGTGGCTGATCGTGCAATGACCACGTAGCTAACATGTACTGTTCACGTGACTGATCATGCAATGGTAACGTAATTGATCATGCACTGATCAAGTGACTGATCATGCACTGATCACTTGACTGATCACGCACAGTTCACGTGGCTGATCATGCACTGATCACGTGGCTATCATGCACTGCTAACGTGGCTGATCATACAATGATCACATAGCTAACATGTACTGGTCATGTGACTGATCATGCAATGGTAACGTAATTGATCATGCACTGATCACGTGACTGATCATGCACTGATCACGTGACAGATCATGCACTGATCACGTGGCTATCATGCATTGCTAACGTGGCTGATCATACAATGATCACATAGCTACCATGTACTGGTCACGTGACTGATCATGCACTGATCACGTAATTGATCATGCACTGATCACGTGGCTGATCATACACTGATCACGTGACTGATCATGCACTGTTCACGTGACTGATCATGCACTGATCACGTGGCTATCATGCACTGATCACGTGGCGGATCACACCCTGATCACGTGCCTGGTCATGCACAGATCACGTGACTACTCATGAAGTAATCACGTGGCTATCATGCACTGATCACGTGGCTATCATGCACTGATCACGTGGCTATCATGCATTGCTAACGTGGCTGATCATACAATGATCACATAGCTACCATGTACTGGTCACGTGACTGATCATGCACTGATCACGTAATTGATCATGCACTGATCACGTGGCTGATCATACACTGCTCATGTAACTGATCATGCACTGATCTCGTGGTTGAATATGCACTGTTCACATGGCTGATCACACACCTGTCACGTGACTAATCATGCACTGATCACGTGGCACTCATGCACTGATCACGTGGCTGATCATACACTGATCACGGGACTGATCATGCACTGATCACGTGGCTATCATGCACTGATCACGTGGCTGATCATACACTGATCACGTGCCTGGTCATGCATAGATCACGTGACTACTCATGAAGTGATCACGTGGCTATCATGAACTGATTACGTGGATATCATGCACTGATCACGTGGCGGATCACACACGTATCACCTGACTGATCATGCACTGATCACGTGGCTATCATGCACTGATCACATGGCTATCATGCACTGATCACGTGGCTATCATGCACTGATCACATGGCTATCATGCACTGATCACGTGGTTGATCATACACTGATCACGAGACTGATCATGCACTGATCACGTCTAATTCACCCACTGATCACATGACTGCCCATGCAATGATCATGTGGATGATCATACACTGATCATGTGACAGATCATGCAGTGATCACGTGGCTATCATGCACTGATCAAGTGGCTTATCATACTCTGCTCCCGAAACTGATCATGCACTGATCACGTGGCTATCATGCACTGCTGACGTGGCTGATCATGCAATGATCACGTAGCTAACATGTACTGGTCACGTGAGTGATCATGCACTGATCACATAATTGATCATGCACTGATCAGGTGACTTATCATGCACTGCTCACGTGACTGATCATGCACTGATCACGTGACTTATCATGCTCTGATCCCGTGGCTATCATGCACTGATCACGTGGCTGATCATGCAATGATCACGTAGCTACCATGTACTGGTCACGTGACTGATCATGCACTGATCACGTAATTGATCATGCACTGATCATGTGGCTGATCATACACTGATCACATGGCTGATCATACACTGGTCACGTAACTGATCATGCACTAATCACGTGATTGATCATGCACTGATCACGTGGCTATCATGCACTGATCACTTGGCTGGTCATACACTTATCACGTGCCTGGTCATGCACTGTTCACGTGGCTGCTCATGCACTGATCACGTGCTTGATCATGCACTGATCACGTGGTTGATCATGCACTTATCACGTGGCTATAATGCACTGCTCACGTGGCTAATCATGCAATGATCACGCAGCTACCATGTACTGGTCACATGACTGATCATGCACTGATCACTTGACTGATCATGCACTGATCACGTGGCTATCATGCACTGATCACGTGGCTGATCATGCAATGATCATGTAGCTACCATGTACCGGTTAGGTGACTGATCATACACCGATTAGGTGACGGATCATGCACTGATCACGTGGCAATCATGCACTGATCACGTGGCTGATCATACTCTGCTCACGTAACTGATCATGCACACATCACGTGGCTATCATGCACTCCTCACGTGGCTCGTCATGGAATGATCACGTAGCTACCATATACAGGTCACGTGACTGATCATGCACAGATCACGTCAATGATCATGCACTATTCAAGTGAATGATCATGTACTGATCACGTGACTGATCATGCACTGATCACGTGGCTATCATGCTCTGCTCACGTGGCTGATCATGCAAGGATCACGTAGCAACCATGTACTTGTCACGTGACTGATCATGCACTGATCACGTAATTGATCCTGCACTGATCACGTGGCTCATCATGCACTGATCTCGTGGCTGATCACACATGTATCACGTGACTGATCTTGCACTGATCACGTGGCTCTCATGCACTGATCATGTGGCTGTCATGCACTGATCACGTAGCTATCATGCACTGATCATGTGGCTATCATGCACTGATCACGTAGCTACCATGTACTGGTCATGTGACTGATCATGCACTGATCACGTAATTGATCCTGCACTGATCACATGGCTCATCACGCACTGATCCGGTGGCTGATCACACACAAATCACGTGACTGATCATGTACAGATCACGTAAATAATCATGAAGTGATCACGTGGCTATCCTGCACTGATCACGTGGATAACATGCACTGATCACGTGGCTGATCACACACGTATCACGTGACTGATCATGCACTGATCACGTGGCTATCATGCACTGATCACGTGGCTGATCATGCAATGATCACGTAGCTACCATGTACTGGTCACGTGACTGATCATGCACTGATCACGTGGCTATCATGCACTGCTCACGTGGCTGATCACACATGTATCTCGTGACTGATCATGCACTGATCACAAGGCTCTCATGCACTGATCACGTGGCTATCATGCATTGATCACGTGGATATCATTCACTGATATCATGCACTGATCACGTGGCTGATCACACACGTATCACGTGACTGATCATGCACTGATCAGGTGACTATCATGCACTGATCACGTGGCTATCATGCACTGATCACGTGGCTGATCATGCAATGGTCACGTAGCTACCATGTACTGGTCATGTGACTGATCATGCACTGATCACGTAATTGATCCTGCACTGATCACGTGGCTCACCACGCACTGATCACCTGGCTGATCACACACGTATCACGTGACTGATCATGTACAGATCACGTGACTAATCCTGAAGTGATCACGTGGCTATCCTGTACTGATCACGTGGATATCATGCACTGATCACGAGGCTGATCACACACGTATCACGTGGCTGATCATGCCCTGATCACGTGGCTGATCATGCAATGATCACGTAATTGATCATGCACTGATCACGTGGCTGATCATGCACTGATCACGTGACTGATCATGCACTGATCACGTGACGGATCATGCACTGATCACGTGAGGGATCATGCACTGATCATATGACTGATCATGCGCTCATCATGTTTGCTATCATACACTGATCATGTGCCTCTGGAGGCAATAAACAAAGAGCAGAGTAGGCACGAATCATACAGTCAGCAGGCAATAATCATGGAACTCAGCTGTGAGGAATCATGCTGCTCAGCTGGCAATAATCAAGCAGCTGAGCAGGCAGGAATTACGCAGCACAGCTGGGAATTGTGAAGCAGATGACAGGCAGGAATCTTGCAGCTCAGCTTGCAATTGTCAAGCAGATGAACAGACAGTAATCACGCAGCTCAGCAGGCCCTGATCACGTGACTGAGCATGCACTGTTCACGTGGCTGATCATACACTGATCACGTGATTGATCATGCACTGATCACGTGGCTATCATGCACTGATCACGTGGCTGAACATGCACTGTTCACGTGGCTGATCACACACCTTCCACGTGACTGATCATGCACTGATCACGTGGCACTCATGCACTGATCACATGGCTGATCATACTGTGCTCACGTAACTGATCATGCACATATCACGTGGCCATCGTGCACTGCTCACGTGGCTGATCATGCAATGATCATATAGCATCCATGTACTGGTCACGTGACTGATCATGCACTGACCACTTAATTGATCCTGAACTGATTACGTGCCTCATCATGCACTGATCACGTGACTGTTCACCCACTGATCACTTGACTGATCATGTACTGATCACGTGGCTATAATGCACTGATCACGTGGCTGATCATACACTGTTCACGTGCCAGGTCATGCACAGATCACGTGACTAATCATGAACTGATCACGTAGGCATCATGCACTGATCACGTTGCTGATAATACACTGTTCACGTGTCTGATCATGCACTGATCACGTGGCTGATCATACACTGCTCATGTAGCTGTTCATGCACTGATCACGTGTCTATCATGCAGTGCTCACGTGGCTGATCCTGCAATGATCACGTAGCTAACATGTACTGGTCACGTGACTGATCATGCAAAGGTAACGTAATTGATCATGCACAGATCACGCGACTGATCATGCCCTGATCACGTGACTGATCATGCACTGATCACGTGGCTATCATGCACTGCTCACGTGGCTGATAATACAATGATCACATAGGTACCATGTACTGGTCACTTGGCTGATCATGCACTGATCACGTAATTGATCACGCACTGATCACGTGGCTGATCATACACTGATCACGTGACTGACCATGCACTGTTCACATGACTGATCATGCACTGATCACGTGGCTATCATGCACTGGTCACGTGGCTGATCATACACTGATCACGTGCCTGGTCATGCATAGATCACGTGACTACTCATGAAGTGATCACGTGGCTATCATGAACTGATTACGTGGATATCATGCACTGATCACGTGGCGGATCACACACGTATCACCTGACTGATCATGCACTGATCACGTGGCTATCATGCACTGATCACATGGCTATCATGCACTGATCACGTGGCTATCATGCACTGATCACATGGCTATCATGCACTGATCACGTGGTTGATCATACACTGATCACGAGACTGATCATGCACTGATCACGTCTAATTCACGCACTGATCACATGACTGCCCATGCAATGATCATGTGGATGATCATACACTGATCATGTGACAGATCATGCAGTGATCACGTGGCTATCATGCACTGATCAAGTGGCTTATCATACTCTGCTCCCGAAACTGATCATGCACTGATCACGTGGCTATCATGCACTGCTGACGTGGCTGATCATGCAATGATCATGTAGCTAACATGTACTGGTCACGTGAGTGATCATGCACTGATCACATAATTGATCATGCACTGATCAGGTGACTTATCATGCACTGTTCACGTGACTGATCATGCACTGATCACGTGACTTATCATGCTCTGATCCCGTGGCTATCATGCACTGATCACGTGGCTGATCATGCAATGATCACGTAGCTACCATGTACTGGTCACGTGACTGATCATGCACTGATCACGTAATTGATCATGCACTGATCATGTGGCTGATCATACACTGATCACATGGCTGATCATACACTGGTCACGTAACTGATCATGCACTAATCACGTGATTGATCATGCACTGATCACGTGGCTATCATGCACTGATCACTTGGCTGGTCATACACTTATCACGTGCCTGGTCATGCACTGTTCACGTGGCTGCTCATGCACTGATCACGTGCTTGATCATGCACTGATCACGTGGCTGATCATGCACTTATCACGTGGCTATAATGCACTGCTCACGTGTCTAATCATGCAATGATCACGCAGCTACCATGTACTGGTCACATGACTGATCATGCACTGATCACTTGACTGATCATGCACTGATCACGTGGCTATCATGCACTGATCACGTGGCTGATCATGCAATGATCATGTAGCTACCATGTACCGGTCAGGTGACTGATCATACACCGATTAGGTGACGGATCATGCACTGATCACGTGGCTATCATGCACTGATCACGTGGCTGATCATACTCTGCTCACGTAACTGATCATGCACACATCACGTGGCTATCATGCACTCCTCACGTGGCTCGTCATGGAATGATCACGTATCTACCATATACAGGTCACGTGACTGATCATGCACAGATCACGTCAATGATCATGCACTATTCAAGTGAATGATCATGTACTGATCACGTGACTGATCATGCACTGATCACGTGGCTATCATGCTCTGCTCACGTGGCTGATCATGCAAGGATCACGTAGCAACCATGTACTTGTCACGTGACTGATCATGCACTGATCACGTAATTGATCCTGCACTGATCACGTGGCTCATCATGCACTGATCTCGTGGCTGATCACACATGTATCACGTGACTGATCTTGCACTGATCACGTGGCTCTCATGCACTGATCATGTGGCTATCATGCACTGATCACGTAGCTATCATGCACTGATCATGTGGCTATCATGCACTGATCACGTAGCTACCATGTACTGGTCATGTGACTGATCATGCACTGATCACGTAATTGATCCTGCACTGATCACATGGCTCATCACGCACTGATCCGGTGGCTGATCACACACAAATCACGTGACTGATCATGTACAGATCACGTAAATAATCATGAAGTGATCACGTGGCTATCCTGCACTGATCACGTGGATAACATGCACTGATCACGTGGCTGATCACACACGTATCACGTGACTGATCATGCACTGATCACGTGGCTATCATGCACTGATCACGTGGCTGATCATGCAATGATCACGTAGCTACCATGTACTGGTCACGTGACTGATCATGCACTGATCACGTGGCTATCATGCACTGCTCACGTGGCTGATCACACATGTATCTCGTGACTGATCATGCACTGATCACAAGGCTCTCATGCACTGATCACGTGGCTATCATGCATTGATCACGTGGATATCATTCACTGATATCATGCACTGATCACGTGGCTGATCACACACGTATCACGTGACTGATCATGCACTGATCAGGTGACTATCATGCACTGATCACGTGGCTATCATGCACTGATCACGTGGCTGATCATGCAATGGTCACGTAGCTACCATGTACTGGTCATGTGACTGATCATGCACTGATCACGTAATTGATCCTGCACTGATCACGTGGCTCACCACGCACTGATCACCTGGCTGATCACACACGTATCACGTGACTGATCATGTACAGATCACGTGACTAATCCTGAAGTGATCACGTGGCTATCCTGTACTGATCACGTGGATATCATGCACTGATCACGAGGCTGATCACACACGTATCACGTGGCTGATCATGCCCTGATCACGTGGCTGATCATGCAATGATCACGTAATTGATCATGCACTGATCACGTGGCTGATCATGCACTGATCACGTGACTGATCATGCACTGATCACGTGACGGATCATGCACTGATCACGTGAGGGATCATGCACTGATCATATGACTGATCATGCGCTCATCATGTTTGCTATCATACACTGATCATGTGCCTCTGGAGGCAATAAACAAAGAGCAGAGTAGGCACGAATCATACAGTCAGCAGGCAATAATCATGGAACTCAGCTGTGAGGAATCATGCTGCTCAGCTGGCAATAATCAAGCAGCTGAGCAGGCAGGAATTACGCAGCACAGCTGGGAATTGTGAAGCAGATGACAGGCAGGAATCTTGCAGCTCAGCTTGCAATTGTCAAGCAGATGAACAGACAGTAATCACGCAGCTCAGCAGGCCCTGATCACGTGACTGAGCATGCACTGTTCACGTGGCTGATCATACACTGATCACGTGATTGATCATGCACTGATCACGTGGCTATCATGCACTGATCACGTGGCTGAACATGCACTGTTCACGTGGCTGATCACACACCTGCCACGTGACTGATCATGCACTGATCACGTGGCACTCATGCACTGATCACATGGCTGATCATACTGTGCTCACGTAACTGATCATGCACATATCACGTGGCCATCGTGCACTGCTCACGTGGCTGATCATGCAATGATCATATAGCATCCATGTACTGGTCACGTGACTGATCATGCACTGATCACTTAATTGATCCTGAACTGATTACGTGCCTCATCATGCACTGATCACGTGACTGTTCACCCACTGATCACTTGACTGATCATGTACTGATCACGTGGCTATAATGCACTGATCACGTGGCTGATCATACACTGTTCACGTGCCAGGTCATGCACAGATCACGTGACTAATCATGAACTGATCACGTAGGCATCATGCACTGATCACGTTGCTGATAATACACTGTTCACGTGTCTGATCATGCACTGATCACGTGGCTGATCATACACTGCTCATGTAGCTGTTCATGCACTGATCACGTGTCTATCATGCAGTGCTCACGTGGCTGATCCTGCAATGATCACGTAGCTAACATGTACTGGTCACGTGACTGATCATGCAAAGGTAACGTAATTGATCATGCACAGATCACGCGACTGATCATGCCCTGATCACGTGACTGATCATGCACTGATCACGTGGCTATCATGCACTGCTCACGTGGCTGATAATACAATGATCACATAGCTACCATGTACTGGTCACTTGGCTGATCATGCACTGATCACGTAATTGATCACGCACTGATCACGTGGCTGATCATACACTGATCACGTGACTGACCATGCACTGTTCACATGACTGATCATGCACTGATCACGTGGCTATCATGCACTGGTCACGTGGCTGATCATACACTGATCACGTGCCTGGTCATGCATAGATCACGTGACTAATCATGAAGTGATCACGTGGCTATCATGAACTGATTACGTGGATATCATGCACTGATCACGTGGCGGATCACACACGTATCACCTGACTGATCATGCACTGATCACGTGGCTATCATGCACTGATCACATGGCTATCATGCACTGATCACGTCTCTATCATGCACTGATCACATGGCTATCATGCACTGATCACGTGGCTGAACATGCAATGATCACGTAGCTACCATATACTGGTCACGTGACTGATCATGCACTGATCACTTGACTGATCATGCACTGATCACGTGGCTGATCATGCACTGTTCACGTGGCTATCATGCACTGCTCACGTGGCTGATCACGCAATGATCACACAGCTACCATGTACTGGTCACATGACTGATCATGCACTGATCACGTAATTGATCATGCACTGATCATGTGGCTGATCATGCACTAATCACGTGGCTGAGCATGCACTGCTCACGTGGCTATCATGCAATGATCACGTAGCTATCATGCACTGATCACCTGGCTGATCATGCACTGATCACGTGGCTATCATGCAATGATCACGTGGCTATCATGCACTGATCACATGGCTGATCATGCACTCATCACGTGGCTATCATGCAATGATCACGTGGCTATCATGCACTGATCACATGGCTGATCATGCACTGATACCGTGACTGAGCCTGGACTGATCACCTGACTATAATGTAGTGATCACGTGACTTAATGGCGCTGATCATGTGACTGATCATGCGCTGATCATGTTTGCTGTCATACACTGATCATGTGCCTCTGGAGGCAATAAACAAAGAGCTGAGTAGGCACGAATCAAACAGGCAGCAGGCACTAATCGTGGAACTCAGCTGTGAGGAATCATGCTGCTCAGCTGGCAATAATCAAGCAGCTGAGCAGGCAGGAATTACGCAGCACAGCTGGCAATTGTCAAGCAGATGAGCAGGCAGTAATCACGCAGCTCAGCAGGCCCTGATCACGTGACTGAGCATGCACTGTTCACGTGGCTGATCATACAGTGATCATGTGATTGATCATGCACTGATCACTTGGATATCATGCACTGATCCCATGGCTGATCATACACTGTTCACGTGTCTGACCATGCACTGATCACATGGCTGATCATACACTGCTCATGTAACTGATCATGCACTGATCACGTGGCTATCATGCACTGATCTCGTGGCTGAACATGCACTGTTCACATGGCTGATCACACACCTGTCACGTGACTGATCATGCACTGATCACGTGGCACTCATGCACTGATCACATGGCTGATCATACACTGATCACGGGACTGATCATGCACTGATCACGGAGCTATCATGCATTGATTACATGTCTCCACATGCACTCATCACGTGGATGATCATACACTGATCACGTGACTGATCATACACTGATAACGTGGCTGATCATAAACTGCTCATGTAGCTGATCATGCACTGATCACGTGTCTATCATGCAGTGCTCACGTGGCTGATCGTGCAATGATCACGTAGCTAACATGTACTGGTCACGTGACTGATCATGCACTGATCACGTAATTGATCATGCACTGATCACGTGGCTGATCATACACTGATCACGTGACTGATCATGCACTGATCACGTGGCTATCATGCACTGCTAACGTGGCTGATCATACAATAATCACATAGCTAACATGTACTGGTCACGTGACTGATCATGCAATGGTAACGTAATTGATCATGCACTGATCACGTGACTGATCATGCACTGATCACGTGACTGATCATGCACTGATCACGTGGCTATCATGCATTGCTAACGTGGCTGATCATACAATGATCACATAGCTACCATGTACTGGTCACGTGACTGATCATGCACTGATCACGTAATTGATCATGCACTGATCACGTGGCTGATCATACACTGATCACGTGACTGATCATGCACTGTTCACGTGACTGATCATGCACTGATCACGTGGCTATCATGCACTGATCACGTGGCGGATCACACACTGATCACGTGCCTGGTCATGCACAGATCACGTGACTACTCATGAAGTAATCACGTGGCTATCATGCACTGATCACGTGGCTATCATGCACTGATCACGTGGCTGATCACACCCGTATCCCGTGACTGATCATGCACTGATCACGTAATTGATCCTGCACTGGTCACGTGGCTTATCATGCACTGATCACGTTGCTGATCACACATGTATCACGTGACTGATCATGCACTGATCACGTGGCTGATCATACACTGGTCACGTAACTGATCATGCACTAATCACGTGATTGATCATGCACTGATCACGTGGCTATCATGCACTGATCACATGGCTGGTCATACACTTATCACGTGCCTGGTCATGCACTGATCACGTGGCTGCTCAGGCACTGATCACGTGCTTGATCATGCACTGATCATGTGGCTAATCATGCAATGATCACGCAGGTACCATGTACTGGTCACATGACTGATCATGCACTGATCACTTGACTGATCATGCACTGATCACGTGGCTATCATGCACTGATCACGTGGCTGATCATGCACTGATCACGTGGCTGATCATGCAATGATCACGTAATTGATCATGCACTGATCACGTGGCTGATCATGCACTGATCACGTGACTGATCATGCACTGATCACGTGACGGATCATGCACTGATCACGTGACGGATCATGCACTGATCATATGACTGATCATGCGCTCATCATGTTTGCTATCATACACTGATCATGTGCCTCTGGAGGCAATAAACAAAGAGCAGAGTAGGCACGAATCATACAGTCAGCAGGCAATAATCATGGAACTCAGCTGTGAGGAATCATGCTGCTCAGCTGGCAATAATCAAGCAGCTGAGCAGGCAGGAATTACGCAGCACAGCTGGGAATTGTGAAGCAGATGACAGGCAGGAATCTTGCAGCTCAGCTTGCAATTGTCAAGCAGATGAACAGACAGTAATCACGCAGCTCAGCAGGCCCTGATCACGTGACTGAGCATGCACTGTTCACGTGGATGATCATACACTGATCACGTGACTGATCATGCACTGATCACGTGGCTATCATGCACTGCTCACGTGGCTGATAATACAGTGATCACATAGCTACCATGTACTGGTCACATGGCTGATCATGCACTGATCACGTAATTGATCACGCACTGATCACGTGGCTGATCATACACTGATCACGTGACTGACCATGCACTGTTCACATGACTGATCATGCACTGATCACGTGACTTATCATGCTCTGATCCCGTGGCTATCATGCACTGATCACGTGGCTGATCATGCAATGATCACGTAGCTACCATGTACTGGTCACGTGACTGATCATGCACTGATCACGTAATTGATCATGCACTGATCATGTGGCTGATCATACACTGATCACATGGCTGATCATACACTGGTCACGTAACTGATCATGCACTAATCACGTGATTGATCATGCACTGATCACGTGGCTATCATGCACTGATCACTTGGCTGGTCATACACTTATCACGTGCCTGGTCATGCACTGATCATGTGGCTGCTCATGCACTGATCACGTGCTTGATCATGCACTGATCACGTGGCTGATCATGCACTTATCACGTGGCTATAATGCACTGCTCACGTGGCTAATCATGCAATGATCACGCAGCTACCATGTACTGGTCACATGACTGATCATGCACTGATCACTTGACTGATCATGCACTGATCACGTGGCTATCATGCACTGATCACGTGGCTGATCATGCAATGATCATGTAGCTACCATGTACCGGTCAGGTGACTGATCATACACCGATTAGGTGACGGATCATGCACTGATCACGTGGCAATCATGCACTGATCACGTGGCTGATCATACTCTGCTCACGTAACTGATCATGCACACATCACGTGGCTATCATGCACTCCTCACGTGGCTCGTCATGGAATGATCACGTAGCTACCATATACAGGTCACGTGACTGATCATGCACAGATCACGTCAATGATCATGCACTATTCAAGTGAATGATCATGTACTGATCACGTGACTGATCATGCACTGATCACGTGGCTATCATGCTCTGCTCACGTGGCTGATCATGCAAGGATCACGTAGCAACCATGTACTTGTCACGTGACTGATCATGCACTGATCACGTAATTGATCCTGCACTGATCACGTGGCTCATCATGCACTGATCTCGTGGCTGATCACACATGTATCACGTGACTGATCTTGCACTGATCACGTGGCTCTCATGCACTGATCATGTGGCTATCATGCACTGATCACGTAGCTATCATGCACTGATCATGTGGCTATCATGCACTGATCACGTAGCTACCATGTACTGGTCATGTGACTGATCATGCACTGATCACGTAATTGATCCTGCACTGATCACATGGCTCATCACGCACTGATCCGGGTGGCTGATCACACACAAATCACGTGACTGATCATGTACAGATCACGTAAATAATCATGAAGTGATCACGTGGCTATCCTGCACTGATCACGTGGATAACATGCACTGATCACGTGGCTGATCACACACGTATCACGTGACTGATCATGCACTGATCAGGTGACTATCATGCACTGATCACGTGGCTATCATGCACTGATCACGTGGGCTGATCATGCAATGGTCACGTAGCTACCATGTACTGGTCATGTGACTGATCATGCACTGATCACGTAATTGATTCCTGCACTGATCACGTGGCTCACCACGCAATGATCACCTGGCTGATCACACACGTATCACGTGACTGATCATGTACAGATCACGTGACTAATCCTGAAGTGATCACGTGGCTATCCTGTACTGATCACGTGGATATCATGCACTGATCACGAGGCTGATCACACACGTATCACGTGGCTGATCATGCCGCTGATCACGTGGCTGATCATGCAATGATCACGTAATTGATCATGCACTGATCACGTGGCTGATCATGCACTGATCACGTGACTGATCATGCACTGATCACGTGACGGATCATTGCACTGATCACGTGAGGGATCATGCACTGATCATTGACTGATCATCGCTCATCATGTTTGCTATTCATACACTGATCATGTGCCTTGGAGGCAATAACAAAGAGCAGAGTAGGCACGAATCATACAGTCAGCAGGCAATAATCATGGAACTCAGCTGTGAGGAATCATGCTGCTCAGCTGGCAATAATCAAGCAGCTGAGCAGGCAGGAATTACGCAGCACAGCTGGGAATTGTGAAGCAGATGACAGGCAGGAATCTTGCAGCTCAGCTTGCAATTGTCAAGCAGATGAACAGACAGTAATCACGCAGCTCAGCCGGCCCCTGATCACGTGACTGAGCATGCACTGTTCACGTGGATGATCATACACTGATCACGTGATTGATCGTGCACTGATCACGTGGCTATCATGCACTGATCACGTGGCTGAACATGCCACTGTTTCACGTGGCTGTTCACACACCTGCCACGTGACTGATCATGCACTGATCACGTGGCACTCATGCACTGATCACATGGCTGATCATACTGTGCTCACGTAACTGATCATGCACATATCACGTGCCATCGTGCACTGCTCACGTGGCTGATTCATGCAATGATCACGTAGCTACCATGCACTGGTCACGTGACTGATCATGCACTGATCAGGTAATTGATCCTGAACTGATTACGTGGCTCATCATGCACTGATCACGTGACTGTTCACCCACTGATCACTTGACTGATCATGTGCTGATCACGTGGCTATAATGCACTGATCACGTGGCTGATCATACACTGTTCACGTGCCAGGTCATGCACAGATCACGTGACTAAACATGAACTGATCACGTAGGCATCATGCACTGATCACGTTGCTGATAATACACTGTTCACGTGTCTGATCATGCACGTGATCACGTGGCTGATCATACACTGCTCATGTAGCTGTTCATGCACTGATCACGAGTCTATCATGCTGTGTACGTGGGCTGATCCTGCAATGATCACGTAGCTAACATGTACTGGTCACGTGACTGATCATGCAAAGGTAACGTAATTGATCATGCACAGATCACGGGACTGATCATGACCTGATCACGTGAATGATTATGCACTGATCACGTGGCCATCATGCAGTGCTCGGACGTGGCTGATCCTGCAACTGATATCACGTAGCTAACATGTACTGGTCACGTGACTGATCATGCAAAGGTAACGTAATTGATCATGCACAGATCACGCGATTCTGATCATGCCCTGATCACGTGACCTGATCTTGCACTTGATCACGTGGGCTAATCATGCACTGCTCACGTGGGCCTGATAATACAATGATCAGCATAGTACCATGCTGGTCACTTGGCTGATCATGCACTGATCACGTAATGGATCACGCACATGATCGACGTGGCATGGATCATACACTTTCACGTGACCTGACCATGGCACTGTTACTGATATTTATGCACTGATCACGTGGCTATCATGGCACTGGTCAGTGGCTGATCATCACTGATTCACGTTGCACTGGTCATGCATAGTCACGGTGACTATCATGAAGTGATCTCGTGCTATCATGAACTGATTACGTGATATCATTGCACTGATCACGTGGCGGATCACACACGTATCACCTGACTGATCATGCACTGATCACGTGGCTATAATGCACTGATCACATGGCTATTCATGCACTGATCACGTCTCTATCATGCACTGATCACATGGCTATCATGCACTGATTCACGTGGCTGAACATGGAATGATCACGTTAGCTACCATGTACTGGTCACTTGACTGATCATGCACTGATCACTTGACTGATCATGCATGATCACGTGGCTGATCATGCACTGTTCACGTGGCTATCATGCACTGCTCACGTGGCTGATCACGCCAATGATCACACAGCTACCATGTACTGGTCACATGACTGATCATGAACTGATCACGTAATTGATCATAATGAGTGCTGAGAGCCGATGATCCGGCGGGTGCATTATCAGTCAGGTGATCAGTGTATGATCAAGCAAGTAATCAGGTGCAATGGTAGCCAAACTGTTCACCAGTGCTGATCAGTCCACGTGGTCAGTGCATAATCAGTCAAGTGATCAGTGCA
>NW_020191620.1:0-110771 GCF_002263795.3 Bos taurus | reverse complement strand
TTCAATTACGTGATCAGATGCAATGATCAGTCATAGTGACCAAAATACATGGTAGCTGCGTGATCATGCAGTGATCAGCATGTGAGGCAGTGCATGATAGCCACCTGATGCAGTGCATGATCAGTCACGTGATCAGTGCATAATCAGTCACGTGATCAGTGCATGATCAGGCACGTGATCAGTGCATGATCAGTCACGTGAAGAGTACATGGTAGCTACGTGATCATTTGCATGATCAGCCCACGTGATCAGTGCATGATAGCCACGTGATCAGTGCATGACAAGTCACGTGATCAAGTGCATGATCAGCCCACATGATCAGGGCATGATAGCCACGTGATCATTGCATGACAGCCAAGTGATCAGTGCATGATCAGCCACGTGATCAATGCATGATAGCTACATGATCAGTTCATGATTAGTCACGTGATCTGTGTATGACCAGGCAGGGGATCAGTGTATGATCAGCCACGTGAACAGTGCATGATAGCCACGTGATCAGTGCATGATCCGTCACCTGATGGGTGTAATGATCAGACACGTGACCGTACATGGTAACTACATGATCATTGCATGATCAGCAACGTGAGTAGTGCATGATAGCCCATGATCAGTGCATGATCAGTCAGGTAATCTGTGCATGACCAGGCACGTGATCAGTGTATGACCAGCCAAGTGATCAGTGCATGATAGCCACGTGATCCGTGCATGATCAGTCACGTGATCAGTGTATGATCAGCCACGTGATCAGTGCATGATCAGCCATATGATCAGTGCATGATCAATTACATGATCAGTGCATGATCAGTCACGTGATCAGTGCATGATCAGCCAAATGATCAGTGCATGATCAATTACGTGATCAGTGCATGATCAGTCATGTGACCAGTACATGGTTGCTACGTGATCATTGCATGATCAGCCACTTGATCAGTGCATGATAGCCACGTGGTAACTAAATGATCAATCACGTGATCAGTGTATGATCAGCCACGTGAACAGTGCATGCTCAGTCACGTGATCATGGCCTGCTGAGCTGCGTGATTACTGTCTGCTCATCTGCTTGACAATTGCAAGCTGAGCTGCACGATTCCTGACTGTCATCTCCTTGACAATTGCCACCTGTGCTGCGTAATTCCTGTCTGCTCATCTACTTGATTATTGCCAGCTGAGCAGCATGATTTCTCAGAGGTGAGTTCCATGATTATTGCCTGTTGACTGATTCCTGCCTACTCAGCTCTTTGTTCATTTTCTCCAGAGGCACATGATCAGTGTATGACACCAAACATGATCAGCACATGATCAGTCACATGATCAATGCATGATAATCCAGGTGATCAGTGCATGATCAATTACGTGATCAGTGCATGATCAGTCATGTGACCAGTACATGGTAGCTGCGTGATCATTGCATGATCAGCCACGTGAGCAGTGCATGATACCCACGTGTTCAGTGCATGACCAGTCACGTGATCATTGCATGATCAGCCACGTGAGCACTGCATGATACCCACGTGGTCAGTGCATGACCAGTCACGTGATCAGTGCATGATCAGTCATGTGACCAGTACATGGTAGCTACGTGATCATTCCATGATCAGCCACGTGACCAGTGTATGATCAGTTACCTGACCAGTGTATGATCAGCCACGTGATTAGTGCATGATCAGTCACGTGATACGTGTGTGATCAGCCACGTGATCAGTGCATGATGTCCACGTGGTCAGTGCATGATAGCCACGTGATCAGTGCATGATCAGTCACGTGAACAGTGCATGATCAGTCACGTGATCAGTGTATGATCAGCCACGGATCAATGCATGATCAATTACGTGATCAGTGCATGATCAGTCAAGTGACCAGTACATGGTAGCTATGTGATCATTGTATGATCAGCCACGTAAGCAGTGCATGATAGCCACGTGATCAGTGCATGATCAGTCAAGTGGTCAGTGCATGATCAGTCACGTGATCAGTGCATGACCAATTATGTTACCATTGCATGATCAGTCACGTGACCAGTACATGTTAGCTACATGATCATTGCAGGATCAGCCCCGTGAGCACTTCATGATAGACACGTGATCAGTGCATGATCAGCTACGTGAGCAGTGTACCATCAGCTACGTGATCAGTTCATGATTAGTCACGTGATCTGTGCATGACAGGCACGTAATCAGTGCATGATATCCATGTGATCAGTGAATTATAGCCACGTGATCAGTTCATGATTAGTCAAGTGATCTGTGCAAGATCAAGCACGTGAACAGTGTATGATCAGCCATGTTATCAGTGCATTATAGCCACGTGATCATTGCATGATCAGTCAAATGATCAGTGCGTGAACAGTCACGTGATCAGTGCATGATCAGTCACGTGATAAGTACATGATCAGTTACGTGAGCAGTGTATGATCAGCCACGTGATCAGTGCATGGTCAGACACGTGAACAGTGTATGATCAGCCACGTGATCAGTGCATGATATCCAAGTGATCAGTGCATGATCAATCACGTGATCAGTGTATGATCAGCCACGTGAGCAGTGCATGCTCAGTCACGTGATCAGGGCCTGCTGAGCTGCGTGATTACTGTCTGCTCATCTGCTTGACAATTGCCAGCTGAGCTGCAAGATTCCTGCCTGTCATCTGCTTGACAATTGCCACCTGTGCTGCGTAATTCCTGCCTGCTCAGCTGCTTGATTATTGCCAGCTGAGCAGCATGATTCCTCACAGCTGAGTTCCAAACATGATCAGCGCATGATCAGTCACATGATCAGCGCCATTAAGTCACGTGATCACTACATGATAGTAATGTGATCAGTACATGCTCAGTCAAGGTATCAGTGCATTGTCAGCCACGTGATCAGTGTATGATCAGCCACGTGATCAGTGCATGATAAATTACGTGATCAGTGCATGATCAGTCACGTGATCAATGCATGATCAATTACATTATCATCGCATGAACAGTCATATGACCAGTACATGTTAGCTACGTGATCATTGCAGGATCAGCCACGTGAGCAGTGCATGATAGATCCGTGATCAGTGTATGATCAGCCAAGTGATCAGTGCATGATAGCTACGTGAACAGTGCATGATCAGCTACGTGATCACTGCATGATAGCCACGTGATCATTGCATGGTAGCCATGTGATCAGTGTATGAACAGTCACCTGATGGGTGCATGATCAGTCACGTGATTAGTGCATGATCAGTCACGTGATCAGTGCATGATCAATTATGTGATCAGTGCATGATCAGTCAAGTGATCAGTGCATGATAGCCACGTGACCAGTGCATGATCAGTCACGTGATACATGTGATCAGCCATGTGATCAGTGCCTGATATCCACGTGAACAGTGCATGATAGCCACGTGATCAGTTCACGATTAGTTACGCAATCTGTGCATGACCAGGCACGTGATCAGTGTATGACCAGCCAAGTGTTCAGTGCATGATAGCCACGTGATCAGTGCATGATCAGTCACGTGATAAGTCCTTTATCAGTCACCTGATTAGTGTATGATAAGCCACGTGATCAGTGCATGATCAATACCTGATCAGAGCATGATCATTCACATGACCAGTACATGGAAACTATGTGAACATAGCATGATCAGCCACGTGAGCAGTGCCTGATAGCCACGTGATCATTGCATGATCAGTCACGTGATCAGTGCATGATCAGCCACGTTATCACTGCATGATCAGCCACGTGAGCAGTGCATGATAGCCACGTGATCAGTGCATGGTCAGACACGTGAGCAGTGTATGATCAGCCACTTGATCATTGCATGATATCCTAGTGATCAGTGAACGATCAATCACGTGATCAGTGAACGACCAGCCACGTGATCACTGCATGCGCAGTCAGGTGGTCAGTTCCTTATCAGCCACGTGATCAGTGCGTGCACAATCCCATGCTCAGCTCCTGTCAGTCATTGATCACTGCCTGATAAACACGTGATCAGTGCCCGATCAGCCACGTGATCAGTGCATGCGCAGTCACGTGATCAGTGCATGATAGCCACGTGATCAGTGCGTGCACAGTCCCATGATCAGCACCTGTCAGTCACTGATCACTGCCTGATAAACACGTGATCAGTGCATGATGAGCCATGTGATCAGAGCCTGATCAGCCACGTCATCAGTGCATGGGCAGTCCCCTGGTCAGTGCATGATAGCCACGTGATCAGTGCATGCTCAATCACGTGATCTGTACTTGATCAGCCACGTGATCAGGGCCGGCTGAGCTGCGAGATACCTGCCGGCTCATCTGCATGACAATTGCCAGCTGAGCTGCGTGATTCCTGCCTGGTCACCTGCTTGATTATTGCCAGTTGAGCAGCATGATTCGTCCCTGCTGAGCTCCATGCTTATTGCCTGCTGATTTCGTGGTTCGTGTCTACTCAGCTCTTTGAGTATTGCCTCCTGAGGTCCCTGTTCGGGCGCCACCTGCCGGGGTCCAGCCCCAGCTGATCCAGGGTATTCGAAGGAGAGATTGCCTAGGCGACTATTTATATGGTAATCAGAGATGTCAAGAATAATAGTATGAGGAGAGCTCAGTAGGAAAATTCGGTGGAGAAAAGAGACTGAGTAGCTTGGTTTAGGCGGGAGACCAATCAACCTTCAAGACAAGAAGTTTGCACCACTTATGTAGGCCGCAGGCGCCCTCTGGAGGAGCGGAAGGTGCCTCACCCTAGACACCTTCTCGAGTGGGTCTTAGCAGCCCAGGCATAATTAGTAAGCGTGGTGGGTTCCTCGCTCCAGATGGAGACTCAGCTGGAAGTTAAAGGGAAGAATGACAAGGAACTTTATGAATTGGAGCTGTAAGTTAACTCTTTGACAGAGAGAGCGAGATGGTGGTGGGGGACAGCCCCCAGTGAAATCAGAGGTGAGGGCCCAAAGCAATACAGTAGGCAGACTCTGGTTTTTTTGGGGGGGAAATGCTCGAGAATATCCGGGTGGACTCCTGAGGCTCGATCCCGCATTTGCGTATGCCGAGCCTCCTTCCTCATGACCTTTGTCTAGAGTGGAATGCCTCCCCGGCTCCCGGCACGTGATCAGTGCATGCTCAGTCACGATATAAGTGCCTGCTCAGCCACGGGATCACTGACGGCACAGTCACGTGATCAGCGCCTCTCAGTCACGTGGTCACCGTATGATAAACACGTGATCAGTGAACGACCAGCCACGTGATCACTGCATGCGCAGTCAGGTGGTCAGTTCCTGATCAGCCACGTGATCAGTGCGTGCACAGTCCCATACTCAGCGCCTGTCATTCACTGATCACTGCCTGATAAACACGTGATCAGTGCCCGATCATCCATGTTATCAGTGCATGCGCAGTCACGTGATCAGTGCATGATAGCCACGTGATCAGTGCGTGCACAGTCCTATGATCAGCGCCTGTCAGTCACTGATCACTGCCTGATAAACACCTGATCAGTGCATGATGAGCCATGTGAACAGTGCTTGATAAGCCACGTCATCAGTGCATTCCCAGTCAGGTTATCAGTGCATGATAGCCACGTGGTCAGTGCATGCTCAGTCACGTGATCTGGACTTGATCAGCCACATGATCAGTGCCTGCAGAGTCACGTGGTCAGGGCCTGCTGAGCTGCGTGATTCCTGCCGGCTCATCTGCATGACAATTGCCAGCTGAGCTGCGTGATTCCTGCCTCGTCACCTGCTTGATTATTGCCAGTTGAGCAGCATGGTTCGTCACTGCTGAGCTCCATGCTTATTGCCTGCTGATTGCGTGGTTCGTGTCTGCTCAGCACTTTGAGTATTGCCTCCTGAGGTCCCTGTTCGGGTGCCACGCCACCTGCCGGGGACCAGCCCCAGCTGATCCAGGGTATTCGAAGGAGAGATGGCCTAGGCGACTATTTATATGCTAATCAGAGATGTCAAGAATAATAGTATGAGGAGAGCTCAGTAGGAAAATTCGGTGGAGAAAAGAGACTGAGTAGCTTGGTTTGTGCGGGAGACCAATCAAACTTCAAGACAAGAAGTTTGCACCACTTCCGAAGGCCGCAGGTGCCCTCTCGAATATCGGGAGGTGCCTCACCCTAGACACCTTCTCGAGTGGGTCTTAGCAGCCCAGGCATAATTAGTAAGCGTGGTGGGTTCCTCGCTCCAGATGGAGACTCAGCTGGAAGTTAAAGGGAAGAATGACAAGGAACTTTATGAATTGGAGCTGTAAGTTAACTCTTTGACAGAGAGAGCGAGATGGTGGTGGGGGACAGCCCCCAGTGAAATCAGAGGTGAGCGCACAAAGCAATACAGTAGGCACTCTGGTTTTTTTGGGAGGGGAGATGCTCGAGAATATCCGGGTGGACTCCTGAGGCTCGATCCCGCATTTGCGTATGCCGAGCCTCCTTCCTCATGAACTTTGTCCAGAATGGAATGCCTCCCCGGCTCCCGGCACATGACCTGTGCATGCTCAGTCACGATATCAGTGCATGATCAGCCAGGTGATCACTGACGGCACAGTCACGTGATCAGCGCCTCTCAGTCACGTGATCACCGTATGATAAACACGTCATAAGTGATCGACCAGCCAAGTGATCACTGCATGCGCAGTCAGGTGGTCAGTTCCAGATCAGCCATGTGATCACTGACAGCACAGTCACTTGATCAGCGCCTCTCAGTCACGTGATCACCATATGATAAACACGTGATCAGTGAACGACCAGCCACGTGATCACTGCATGCACAGTCAGGTTGTCAGTTCCTGATCAGCCACGTGATCAGTGCGTGCACAGTCCCATGCTCAGCGCCTATCAGTCACTGATCACTGCCTGATAAACACGGGATCAGCCCTCGATCACCCACGTCATCAGTGCATGCGCAGTCACGTGATCAGTGCATGATAGCCACGTGATCAGTGCGTGCACAGTCCTATGATCAGAGCCTGTCAGTCTCTGATCACTGCCTGATAAACACGTGATCAGTGCATGATGAGCCATGTGATCAGTGCTTGATCAACCACATCATCAGTGCATTCGAAGTCAGGTTATCAGTGCATGATAGCCACGTGATCAGTGCATGCTCAGCCACGTGATCTGGACTTGATCAGCCACGTGATCAGTGCCTGCAGAGTCACGTGGTCAGGGCCTGCTGAGCTGCGTGATTCCTGCCGGATCATCTGCATGACAATTGCCAGCTGAGCTGCGTGATTCCTGTCGGCTCATCTGCTTGACAATTGTCAACTGAGCTGCGTGATTCCTGCCTGGTCACCTGCTTGATTATTGCCAGTTGAGCAGCATGATTCGACACTGCCGAGCTCCATGCTTATTGCCTGCTGATTGCGTGGTTCATGTCTGCTCAGCTCTTTGAGTATTGCCTCCTGAGGTCCCTGTTCAGGCGCCACCTGCCGGGGACCAGCCCCAACTGATCCAGGGTATTCGAAGGAGAGATGGCCTAGGCGACTATTTATATGCTAATCAGAGATGTCAAGAATAATAGTATGAGGAGAGCTCAGTAGGAAAATTCGGTGGAGAAAAGAGACTGAGTAGCTTGGTTTATGCGGGAGACCAATCAAACTTCAAGACAAGAAGTTTGCACCACTTCCGTTGGCCGCAGGTGCCCTCTGGAATATCGGGAGGTGCCTCACCCTAGACACCTTCTCGAGTGGGTCTTAGCAGCCCAGGCATAATTAGTAAGCGTGGTTGGGTCCTCGCTCCAGATGGAGACTCAGCTGGAAGTTAAAGGGAAGAATGACAAGGAACTTTATGAATTGGAGCTGTAAGTTAACTCTTTGACAGAGAGAAAGAGATGGTGGTGGGAGACAGCCCCCAGTGAAATCAGAGGTGAGCGCACAAAGCAATACCGTAGGCAGACTGGTTTTTTTGGGGGGGGAGATGCTCGAGAATATCCGGGTGGACTCCTGAGGCTCGATCCCGCATTTGCGTATGCCGAGCCTCCTTCCTCATGAACTTTGTCCAGAATGGAATGCCTCCCCGGCTCCCGGCACATGACCTGTGCATGCTCAGTCACGATATCAGTGCATGATCAGCCAGGTGATCACTGACGGCACAGTCACGTGATCAGCGCCTCTCAGTCATGGGATCACCGTAGGATAAACACGTGATCAGTGAACGACCAGCCACGTGATCACTGCATGCGCGGTCAGGTGGTCAGTTCCTGATCAGCCACCTGATCAGTGCGTGCACAGTCCCCTGATCAGCGCCTGTCAGTCACTGATCACTGCCTGATAAACACGTGATCAGTGCATGATGAGCCATGTGATCAGTGCTTGATCAGGCACTTCAGTGCATGCGAAGTCACCTGATTAGTGCATGATAGCCACTTGATCAGTGCATGCTCAGTCACGTGATCTGTACTTGATCAGCCACGTGATCAGTGCCTGCAGAGTCACGTGATCAGGGCCTGCTGAGCTGCGTGATTCCTGCCAGCTCATCTGCATGACAATTGCCAGCTGAGCTGCGTGATTCCTGCCTGGTCACCTGCTTGATTATTGCCAGTTGAGCAGCATGATTCGTCACTGCTGAGCTCCATGCTTATTGCCTGCTGATTGCGTGGTTCGTGTCTGCTCAGCTCTTTGAGTATTGCCTCCTGAGGTCCCTGTTCGGGCGCCACCTGCCGGGGTCCAGCCCCAGCTGATCCAGGGTATTCGAAGGAGAGATTGCCTAGGCGACTATTTATATGGTAATCAGAGATGTCAAGAATAATAGTATGAGGAGAGCTCAGTAGGAAAATTCGGTGGAGAAAAGAGACTGAGTAGCTTGGTTTAGGCGGGAGACCAATCAACCTTCAAGACAAGAAGTTTGCACCACTTATGTAGGCCGCAGGCGCCCTCTGGAGGAGCGGAAGGTGCCTCACCCTAGACACCTTCTCGAGTGGGTCTTAGCAGCCCAGGCATAATTAGTAAGCGTGGTGGGTTCCTCGCTCCAGATGGAGACTCAGCTGGAAGTTAAAGGGAAGAATGACAAGGAACTTTATGAATTGGAGCTGTAAGTTAACTCTTTGACAGAGAGAGCGAGATGGTGGTGGGGGACAGCCCCCAGTGAAATCAGAGGTGAGGGCCCAAAGCAATACAGTAGGCAGACTCTGGTTTTTTTGGGGGGGAAATGCTCGAGAATATCCGGGTGGACTCCTGAGGCTCGATCCCGCATTTGCGTATGCCGAGCCTCCTTCCTCATGACCTTTGTCTAGAGTGGAATGCCTCCCCGGCTCCCGGCACGTGATCAGTGCATGCTCAGTCACGATATAAGTGCCTGCTCAGCCACGGGATCACTGACGGCACAGTCACGTGATCAGCGCCTCTCAGTCACGTGGTCACCGTATGATAAACACGTGATCAGTGAACGACCAGCCACGTGATCACTGCATGCGCAGTCAGGTGGTCAGTTCCTGATCAGCCACGTGATCAGTGCGTGCACAGTCCCATACTCAGCGCCTGTCATTCACTGATCACTGCCTGATAAACACGTGATCAGTGCCCGATCATCCATGTTATCAGTGCATGCGCAGTCACGTGATCAGTGCATGATAGCCACGTGATCAGTGCGTGCACAGTCCTATGATCAGCGCCTGTCAGTCACTGATCACTGCCTGATAAACACCTGATCAGTGCATGATGAGCCATGTGAACAGTGCTTGATAAGCCACGTCATCAGTGCATTCCCAGTCAGGTTATCAGTGCATGATAGCCACGTGGTCAGTGCATGCTCAGTCACGTGATCTGGACTTGATCAGCCACATGATCAGTGCCTGCAGAGTCACGTGGTCAGGGCCTGCTGAGCTGCGTGATTCCTGCCGGCTCATCTGCATGACAATTGCCAGCTGAGCTGCGTGATTCCTGCCTCGTCACCTGCTTGATTATTGCCAGTTGAGCAGCATGGTTCGTCACTGCTGAGCTCCATGCTTATTGCCTGCTGATTGCGTGGTTCGTGTCTGCTCAGCACTTTGAGTATTGCCTCCTGAGGTCCCTGTTCGGGTGCCACGCCACCTGCCGGGGACCAGCCCCAGCTGATCCAGGGTATTCGAAGGAGAGATGGCCTAGGCGACTATTTATATGCTAATCAGAGATGTCAAGAATAATAGTATGAGGAGAGCTCAGTAGGAAAATTCGGTGGAGAAAAGAGACTGAGTAGCTTGGTTTGTGCGGGAGACCAATCAAACTTCAAGACAAGAAGTTTGCACCACTTCCGAAGGCCGCAGGTGCCCTCTCGAATATCGGGAGGTGCCTCACCCTAGACACCTTCTCGAGTGGGTCTTAGCAGCCCAGGCATAATTAGTAAGCGTGGTGGGTTCCTCGCTCCAGATGGAGACTCAGCTGGAAGTTAAAGGGAAGAATGACAAGGAACTTTATGAATTGGAGCTGTAAGTTAACTCTTTGACAGAGAGAGCGAGATGGTGGTGGGGGACAGCCCCCAGTGAAATCAGAGGTGAGCGCACAAAGCAATACAGTAGGCACTCTGGTTTTTTTGGGAGGGGAGATGCTCGAGAATATCCGGGTGGACTCCTGAGGCTCGATCCCGCATTTGCGTATGCCGAGCCTCCTTCCTCATGAACTTTGTCCAGAATGGAATGCCTCCCCGGCTCCCGGCACATGACCTGTGCATGCTCAGTCACGATATCAGTGCATGATCAGCCAGGTGATCACTGACGGCACAGTCACGTGATCAGCGCCTCTCAGTCACGTGATCACCGTATGATAAACACGTCATAAGTGATCGACCAGCCAAGTGATCACTGCATGCGCAGTCAGGTGGTCAGTTCCAGATCAGCCATGTGATCACTGACAGCACAGTCACTTGATCAGCGCCTCTCAGTCACGTGATCACCATATGATAAACACGTGATCAGTGAACGACCAGCCACGTGATCACTGCATGCACAGTCAGGTTGTCAGTTCCTGATCAGCCACGTGATCAGTGCGTGCACAGTCCCATGCTCAGCGCCTATCAGTCACTGATCACTGCCTGATAAACACGGGATCAGCCCTCGATCACCCACGTCATCAGTGCATGCGCAGTCACGTGATCAGTGCATGATAGCCACGTGATCAGTGCGTGCACAGTCCTATGATCAGAGCCTGTCAGTCTCTGATCACTGCCTGATAAACACGTGATCAGTGCATGATGAGCCATGTGATCAGTGCTTGATCAACCACATCATCAGTGCATTCGAAGTCAGGTTATCAGTGCATGATAGCCACGTGATCAGTGCATGCTCAGCCACGTGATCTGGACTTGATCAGCCACGTGATCAGTGCCTGCAGAGTCACGTGGTCAGGGCCTGCTGAGCTGCGTGATTCCTGCCGGCTCATCTGCATCACAATTGCCAGCTGAGCTGCGTGATTCCTGTCGGCTCATCTGCTTGACAATTGTCAACTGAGCTGCGTGATTCCTGCCTGGTCACCTGCTTGATTATTGCCAGTTGAGCAGCATGATTCGACACTGCCGAGCTCCATGCTTATTGCCTGCTGATTGCGTGGTTCATGTCTGCTCAGCTCTTTGAGTATTGCCTCCTGAGGTCCCTGTTCAGGCGCCACCTGCCGGGGACCAGCCCCAACTGATCCAGGGTATTCGAAGGAGAGATGGCCTAGGCGACTATTTATATGCTAATCAGAGATGTCAAGAATAATAGTATGAGGAGAGCTCAGTAGGAAAATTCGGTGGAGAAAAGAGACTGAGTAGCTTGGTTTATGCGGGAGACCAATCAAACTTCAAGACAAGAAGTTTGCACCACTTCCGTTGGCCGCAGGTGCCCTCTGGAATATCGGGAGGTGCCTCACCCTAGACACCTTCTCGAGTGGGTCTTAGCAGCCCAGGCATAATTAGTAAGCGTGGTTGGGTCCTCGCTCCAGATGGAGACTCAGCTGGAAGTTAAAGGGAAGAATGACAAGGAACTTTATGAATTGGAGCTGTAAGTTAACTCTTTGACAGAGAGAAAGAGATGGTGGTGGGAGACAGCCCCCAGTGAAATCAGAGGTGAGCGCACAAAGCAATACCGTAGGCAGACTGGTTTTTTTGGGGGGGGAGATGCTCGAGAATATCCGGGTGGACTCCTGAGGCTCGATCCCGCATTTGCGTATGCCGAGCCTCCTTCCTCATGAACTTTGTCCAGAATGGAATGCCTCCCCGGCTCCCGGCACATGACCTGTGCATGCTCAGTCACGATATCAGTGCATGATCAGCCAGGTGATCACTGACGGCACAGTCACGTGATCAGCGCCTCTCAGTCACGGGATCACCGTATGATAAACACGTGATCAGTGAACGACCAGCCACGTGATCACTGCATGCGCGGTCAGGTGGTCAGTTCCTGATCAGCCACCTGATCAGTGCGTGCACAGTCCCCTGATCAGCGCCTGTCAGTCACTGATCACTGCCTGATAAACACGTGATCAGTGCATGATGAGCCATGTGATCAGTGCTTGATCAGGCACTTCAGTGCATGCGAAGTCACCTGATCAGTGCATGATAGCCACTTGATCAGTGCATGCTCAGTCACGTGATCTGTACTTGATCAGCCACGTGATCAGTGCCTGCAGAGTCAGGTGATCAGGGCCTGCTGAGCTGCGTGATTCCTGCCAGCTCATCTGCATGACAATTGCCAGCTGAGCTGCGTGATTCCTGCCTGGTCACCTGCTTGATTATTGCCAGTTGAGCAGCATGATTCGTCACTGCTGAGCTCCATGCTTATTGCCTGCTGATTGCGTGGTTCGTGTCTGCTCAGCTCTTTGAGTATTGCCTCCTGAGGTCCCTGTTCGGGCGCCACCTGCCGGGGACCAGCCCCAGCTGATCCAGGGTATTCGAAGGAGAGATGGCCTGGGTGACTATTTATATGCTAACCAGAGATGTCAAGAATAATAGTATGAGGAGAGCTCAGTAGGAAAATTCGGTGGAGAAAAGAGACTGAGTAGCTTGGTTTACGCGGGAGGCCACTCAAACTTCAAGACAAGAAGTTTGCACCACTTCCGTAGGCCACAGGCGCCCTCTCGAATAGCGGAAGGTGCCTCACCCTAGACACCTTCTCGAGTGGGTCTTAGCAGCCCAGGCATAATTAGTAAACGTGGTGGGTTCCGCGCTCCAGATGGAGACTCAACTGGAAGTTAAAGGGAAGAATGACAAGGAACTTTATGAATTGGAGCTGTAAGTTAACTCTTTGACAGAGAGAGCGAGATGGTGGTGGGGGACAGCCCCCAGTGAAATCAGAGGTGAGAGCACAAAGCAATACAGTAGGCAGACTCTGGTTTTTTTTGGGGGGAGATGCTCGAGAATATCCGGGTGGACTCCTGAGGCTCGATCCCGCATTTTCGTATGCCGAGCCTCCTTCCTCATGACCTTTGTCCAGAGTGGAATGCCTCCCTGTCTCCCGGCACATGATCAGTGCATGCTCAGTCACGATTTCAGTGCATGATCAGCCACGTGATCACTGACGGCACAGTCACGTGATCAGCGCGTCTCAGTCACGTGATCATCGTATGATAAACACGTGATCAGTGAACGACCAGCCACGTGATCGCTGCATGCGCAGTCAGGTTGTCAGTTCCTAATCAGCCACGTGATCAGTGCGTGACCAGTCCCATGTTCAGCGCCTGTCAGTCACTGATCACTGTCTCATAAACACGTGATCAGCACCCGATCACCCACATCATCAGTGCATGCCCAGTCACGTGATCAATGCATGATAGCCACGTGATCAGTGCGTGCACAGTCCCATGATCAGCCCTGTCAGTCACTGATCATTGCCTGAGAAACACGTGATCAGTGCATGATGAGCCATGTGATCAGTGCCTGATCAGCCACGTCATCAGTGCATGCGCAGTCAGGTGATCAGTGCATGATAGCCACGTGATCAGTGCGTGCACAGTTCCATGCTCAGCGCCTGTCAGTCACTGATCACTGACTGATAAACACGTGATCAGTGCCCGATCAGCCAGGTCATCAGTGCATGCACAGTCACGTGATCAGTGCATGCTCAGTCACGTGATCTGTTCTTGATCAGCCACGTGATCAGTGCCTGAAGAGTCACGTGATCAGGGCCTGCTGAGCTGCGTGATTCCTGCCGGCTCATCTGCATCACAATTGCCAGCTGAGCTGCGTGATTCCTGTCGGCTAATCTCCTTGTCAATTGCCAGCTGAGCTGCGTGATTCCTGCCTGGTCACCTGCTTGATTATTGCCAGTTGAGCAGCATGATTCGTCACTGCTGAGCTCCATGCTTATTGCCTGCTGATTGCGTGGTTCGTGTCTGCTCAGCTCTTTGAGTATTGCCTTCTGAGGTCCCTGTTCCGGCGCCACCTGCCAGGGACCAGCCCCACCTGATCCAGGGTATTCAACGGAGAAATGGCCTAGGCGACTATTTATATGCTAATCAGAGATGTCAAGAATAATAGTATGAGGAGAGCTCAGTAGGAAAATTCGGTGGAGAAAAGAGACTGAGTAGCTTGGTTTATGCGGGAGACCAATCAAACTTCAAGACAAGAAGTTTGCACCACTTCCGTAGGCCACAGGCGCCCTCTCGAATAGCGGAAGGTGCCTCACCCTAGACAACTTCTCGAGTGGGTCTTAGCAGCCCAGGCATAATTAGTAAGCCTGGTGGGTTCCGCGCTCCAGATGGAGACTCAGCTGGAAGTTAAAGAGAAGAATGACAAGGAACTTTATGAATTGGAGCTGTAAGTTAACACTTGGACAGAGAAAGCGTGATGGTGGTGGGGGACAGCCCCCAGTGAAATCAGAGGTGAGAGCACAAAGCAATACAGTAGGCAGACTCTGGTTTTTCTTGGGGGGAGATGCTCGAGAATTTCCGGGTGGACTCCTGAAGCTCGATCCCGCATTTGCGTATGCCGAGCCTCCTTCCTCATGACCTTTGTTCAGAGTGATATGCCTCCCCGGCTCCGGGCACATGATCAGTGCATGCTCAGTCACGATATCAGTGCCTGCTCAGCCACGGGATCACTGACGGCACAGTCACGTGATCAGCGCCTCTCAGTCACGTGGTCACCGTATGATAAACACGTGATCAGTGAACGACCAGCCACGTGATCACTGCATGCGCAGTCAGGTGGTCAGTTCCTGCTCAGCCACGTGATCAGTGCATGCACAGTCCCATGCTCAGCGCCTGTCAGTCACTGATCACTGCCTGATAATCACGTGATCAGTGCCTGATCAGCCACGTCATCAGTGCATGCGCAGTCACGTGATAAGTGCATGATAGCCAAGTGATCATTGTGTGCACAGTCCCATGATCAGCGCCTGTCAGTCACTGATCATTGCCTGAGAAACACGGGATCAGTGCATGATGAGCCATGTGATCAGTACCTGATCAGCCACGTCATCAATGCATGCGCCATCACGTGATCAATGCATGATAGCCAGGTGATCAGTGCATGCTCGCCACGTGATCAGTGCATGCTCAGTCACGTGATCTGTACTTGATCAGCCACGTGATCAGTGCCTGCAGAGTCACGAGATCAGGGCCTGATGAGCTGCGTGATTCCTGCCGGCTCATCTGCATGACAATTGCCAGCTGAGCTGCGTGATTCCTGCCGGCTCATCTGCTTGACAATTGCCAGCTGAGCTGCGTGATTCCTGCCTGGTCACCTGCTTGATTATTGCCATTGAGCAGCATGATTCGTCACTGCTGAGCTCCATGCGTATTGCCTGCTGATTGCGTGGTTCGTGTCTGCTCAGCTCTTTGAGTATTGCCTCCTGAGGTCCCTGTTCGGGCGCCATCTGCTGGGGACCAGCCCCAGCTGATCCAGGGTATTCGAAGGAGAGATGGCCTGGGCGACTATTTATATGCTAATCAGAGATGTCAAGAATAATAGTATGAGGAGAGCTCAGTAGGAAAATTCGGTGGAGAAAAGAGACTGAGTAGCTTGGTTTATGCGGGAGACCAATCAAACTTCAAGACAAGAAGTTTGCACCACTTCCGTAGGCCACAGGCGCCCTCTCGAATAGCGGAAGGTGCCTCACCCTAGACACCTTCTCGAGTGGGTCTTAGCAGCCCAGGCATAATTAGTAAGCGTGGTGGGTTCCGCGCTCCAGATGGAGACTCAGCTGGAAGTTAAAGAAAAGAATGACAAGGAACTTTATGAATTGGAGCTGTAAGTTAACACTTGGACAGAGAAAGCGTGATGGTGGTGGGGGACAGCCCCCAGTGAAATCAGAGGTGAGAGCACAAAGCAATACAGTAGGCAGACTCTGGTTTTTCTTGGGGGGAGATGCTCGAGAATTTCCGGGTGGACTCCTGAGGCTCGATCCCGCATTTGCGTATGCTGAGCCTCCTTCCTCATGACCTTTGTCGAAAATGGAATGCCTCCCAGGCTCCTGGCACATGACCTGTGCATGCTCAGTCACGATATCAGTGCCTGCTCAGCCACGTGATCACTGACGGCACAGTCACGTGATCAGCGCCTCTCAGTCACGTTATCACCGTATGATAAACACGTGATCAGTGAACGACCAGCCACGTGATCACTGCATGCGCGGTCAGGTGGTCAGTTCCTGATCAGCCACCTGATCAGTGCGTGCACAGTCCCATGATCAGCGCCTGTCAGTCACTGATCACTGCCTGATAAACACATGATCAGCACCCGATCACCCACATCATCAGTACATGCGCAGTCACCTGATCAGTGCATGATAGCCACGTGATCAGTGCGTGCACAGTCCCATGATCAGCGCCTGTCAGTCACTGAACACTGCCTGATAAAAACGTGATCAGTGCATGATGAGCCATGTGATCAGTGCCTGATCAGCCTCGTCATCAGTGCATGCGCAGTCACCTGATCAGTGCATGATAGCCACGTGATCAGTGCATGCTCAGTCACGTGATCTGTACTTGATCAGCCACGTGATCAGTGCCTGCAGAGTCACGTGATCAGGGCCTGCTGAGCTGCGTGATTCCTGCTGGCTCATCTGCATGACAATTGCCAGCTGAGCTGCGTGATTCCTGTCGGCTCATCTGCTTGACAATTGCCAGTTAAGCTGCGTGATTCCTGCCTGGTCACCTGCTTGATTATTGCCAGTTGAGCAGCATGATACGCCACTGCTGAGCTCCATGCTTATTGCCTGCTGATTGCGTGGTTCGTGTCTGCTCAGCTGTTTGAGTATTGCCTCCTGAGGTCCCTGTTCGGGCGCCACCTGCCGGGGACCAGCCCCAGCTGATCCAGAGTACTCGAAGGAGAGATGGCCTAGGCGACTCTTTATATGCTAATCAGAGATATCAAGAATAATAGTATGAGGATAGCTCAGTAGGAAAATTCGGTGGAGAAAAGAGACTGAGTAGCTTGGTTTACGCCGCAGACCAATCAATCTTCAAGACAAGAATTTGCACCACTTACGTAGGCCGCAGGCGCCCTCTCGAATAGCGGAAGGTGCCTAACCCTAGACACCTTCTCGAGTGGGTTTTAGCAGTCCAGGCATAATTAGTAAGCGTGGTTTGGTTCCACGCTCCAGATGGAGACTCAGCTGGAAGGTAAAGGGAAGAATGACAAGGAACTTTATGAATTGGAGCTGTAAGTTAACACTTTGGACAGAGAAAGCGTGATGGTGGTGGGGACAGCCCCCAGTGAAATCAGAGGTGAGAGCACAAAGCAATACAGTAGGCAGACTCTGGTTTTTTTTGGGGGGGAGATGCTCGAGAATTCCGGGTGGACTCCTGAGGCTCGATCCCGCATTTGCGTATGCCGAGCCTCCTTCCTCATGACCTTTGTTCAGAGTGGATATGCCTCCCCGGCTCCCGGCACATGATCAGTGCATGCTCAGTCACGATATCAGTGCCTGCTCAGCCACGTGATCACTGACGGCACAGTCACGTGATCAGCGCCTCTCAGTCACGTGGTCACCGTATGATAAACACGTGATCAGTGAACGACCAGCCACGTGATCACTGCATGCGCAGTCAGGTGGTCAGTTCCTGATCAGCCACGTGATCAGTGCGTGCACAGTCCCATGCTCAGCGCCTGTCAGTCACTGATCACTGCCTGATAATCACGTGATCAGTGCCTGATCAGCCACGTCATCAGTGCATGCGCAGTCACGTGATAAGTGCATGATAGCCAAGTGATCATTGTGTGCACAGTCCCATGATCAGCGCCTGTCAGTCACTGATCATTGCCTGAGAAACGCGGGATCAGTGCATGATGAGCCATGTGATCAGTGCCTGAGCAGCCACGTCATCAGTGCATGCGCAGTCACGTGATCAGTGCATGATAGCCACGTGATCAGTGCATGCTCAGTCACGTGATCTGTACTTGATCAGACACGTGATCAGTGCCTGCAGAGTCAGGTGATCAGGGCCTGCTGAGCTGCGTGATTCCTGCCGGCTCATCTGCATGACAATTGCCAGCTGAGCTGCGTGATTCCTGCCTGGTCACCTGCTTGATTATTGCCATTGAGCAGCATGATTCGTCACTGCTGAGGTCCATGCGTATTGCCTGCTGATTGCGTGGTTCGTGTCTGCTCAGCTCTTTGAGTATTGCCTCCTGAGGTCCCTGTTCGGGCGCCACCTGATGGGGACCAGCCCCAGCTGATCCAGGGTATTCGAAGGAGAGATGGCCTGGGCGACTATTTATATGCTAATCAGAGATGTCAAGAATAATAGTATGAGGAGAGCTCAGTAGGAAAATTCGGTGGAGAAAAGAGACTGAGTAGCTTGGTTTATGCGGGAGACCAATCAAACTTCAAGACAAGAAGTTTGCACCACTTCCGTAGGCCACAGGCGCCCTCTCCAATAGCGGAAGGTGCCTCACCCTAGACACCTTCTCGAGTGGGTCTTAGCAGCCCAGGCATAATTAGTAAGCGTGGTGGGTTCCGCGCTCCAGATGGAGACTCAGCTGGAAGTTAAAGAGAAGAATGACAAGGAACTTTATGAATTGGAGCTGTAAGTTAACACTTGGACAGAGAAAGCGTGATGGTGGTGGGGGACAGCCCCCAGTGAAATCAGAGGTGAGAGCACAAAGCAATACAGTAGGCAGACTCTGGTTTTTCTTGGGGGGAGATGCTCGAGAATTTCCGGGTGGACTCCTGAGGCTCGATCCCGCATTTGCGTATGCCGAGCCTCCTTCCTCATGACCTTTGTTCAGAGTGATATGCCTCCCCGGCTCCCGGCACATGATCAGTGCATGCTCAGTCACGATATCAGTGCATGATCAGCCACGTGATCACTGACGGCACAGTCACGTGATCAGCGCCTCTCAGTCACGTTGTCACCGTATGATAAACACGTGATCAGTGAACGAACAGCCACGTGATCACTGCATGCACAGTCAGGTGGTCAGTTCCTGATCAGCCACGTGATCAGTGCGTGCACAGTCCCATGCTCAGCGCCTGTCATTCACTGATCACTGCCTGATAAACACGTGATCAGTGCCCGATCATCCATGTTATCAGTGCATGCGCAGTCACGTGATCAGTGCATGATAGCCACGTGATCAGTGCGTGCACAGTCCTATGATCAGCGCCTGTCAGTCACTGATCACTGCCTGATAAACACCTGATCAGTGCATGATGAGCCATGTGATCAGTGCTTGATAAGCCACGTCATCAGTGCATTCCCAGTCAGGTTATCAGTGCATGATAGCCACGTGGTCAGTGCATGCTCAGTCACGTGATCTGGACTTGATCAGCCACATGATCAGTGCCTGCAGAGTCACGTGGTCAGGGCCTGCTGAGCTGCGTGATTCCTGCCGGCTCATCTGCATGACAATTGCCAGCTGAGCTGCGTGATTCCTGCCTCGTCACCTGCTTGATTATTGCCAGTTGAGCAGCATGGTTCGTCACTGCTGAGCTCCATGCTTATTGCCTGCTGATTGCGTGGTTCGTGTCTGCTCAGCACTTTGAGTATTGCCTCCTGAGGTCCCTGTTCGGGTGCCACGCCACCTGCCGGGGACCAGCCCCAGCTGATCCAGGGTATTCGAAGGAGAGATGGCCTAGGCGACTATTTATATGCTAATCAGAGATGTCAAGAATAATAGTATGAGGAGAGCTCAGTAGGAAAATTCGGTGGAGAAAAGAGACTGAGTAGCTTGGTTTGTGCGGGAGACCAATCAAACTTCAAGACAAGAAGTTTGCACCACTTCCGAAGGCCGCAGGTGCCCTCTCGAATATCGGGAGGTGCCTCACCCTAGACACCTTCTCGAGTGGGTCTTAGCAGCCCAGGCATAATTAGTAAGCGTGGTGGGTTCCTCGCTCCAGATGGAGACTCAGCTGGAAGTTAAAGGGAAGAATGACAAGGAACTTTATGAATTGGAGCTGTAAGTTAACTCTTTGACAGAGAGAGCGAGATGGTGGTGGGGGACAGCCCCCAGTGAAATCAGAGGTGAGCGCACAAAGCAATACAGTAGGCACTCTGGTTTTTTTGGGAGGGGAGAAGCTCGAGAATATCCGGGTGGACTCCTGAGGCTCGATCCCGCATTTGCGTATGCCGAGCCTCCTTCCTCATGAACTTTGCCCAGAGTGGAATGCCTCCCCGGCTCCCGGTACATGACCTGTGCATGCTCAGTCACGATATCAGTGCATGATCAGCCAGGTGATCACTGACGGCACAGTCACGTGATCAGCGCCTCTCAGTCACGTGATCACCGTATGATAAACACGTCATAAGTGATCGACCAGCCAAGTGATCACTGCATGCGCAGTCAGGTGGTCAGTTCCAGATCAGCCATGTGATCACTGACAGCACAGTCACTTGATCAGCGCCTCTCAGTCACGTGATCACCATATGATAAACACGTGATCAGTGAACGACCAGCCACGTGATCACTGCATGCACAGTCAGGTTGTCAGTTCCTGATCAGCCACGTGATCAGTGCGTCCACAGTCCCATGCTCAGCGCCTGTCAGTCACTGATCACTGCCTGATAAACACGGGATCAGCCCTCCATCACCCACGTCATCAGTGCATGCGCAGTCACGTGATCAGTGCATGATAGCCACGTGATCAGTGCGTGCACAGTCCTATGATCAGAGCCTGTCAGTCTCTGATCACTGCCTGATAAACACGTGATCAGTGCATGATGAGCCATGTGATCAGTGCTTGATCAACCACATCATCAGTGCATTCGAAGTCAGGTTATCAGTGCATGATAGCCACGTGATCAGTGCATGCTCAGCCACGTGATCTGGACTTGATCAGCCACGTGATCAGTGCCTGCAGAGTCACGTGGTCAGGGCCTGCTGAGCTGCGTGATTCCTGCCGGCTCATCTGCATGACAATTGCCAGCTGAGCTGCGTGATTCCTGTCGGCTCATCTGCTTGACAATTGCCAACTGAGCTGCGTGATTCCTGCCTGGTCACCTGCTTGATTATTGCCAGTTGAGCAGCATGATTCGACACTGCCGAGCTCCATGCTTATTGCCTGCTGATTGCGTGGTTCATGTCTGCTCAGCTCTTTGAGTATTGCCTCCTGAGGTCCCTGTTCAGGCGCCACCTGCCGGGGACCAGCCCCAACTGATCCAGGGTATTCGAAGGAGAGATGGCCTAGGCGACTATTTATATGCTAATCAGAGATGTCAAGAATAATAGTATGAGGAGAGCTCAGTAGGAAAATTCGGTGGAGAAAAGAGACTGAGTAGCTTGCTTTATGCGGGAGACCAATCAAACTTCAAGACAAGAAGTTTGCACCACTTCCGTTGGCCGCAGGTGCCCTCTGGAATATCGGGAGGTGCCTCACCCTAGACACCTTCTCGAGTGGGTCTTAGCAGCCCAGGCATAATTAGTAAGCGTGGTTGGGTCCTCGCTCCAGATGGAGACTCAGCTGGAAGTTAAAGGGAAGAATGACAAGGAACTTTATGAATTGGAGCTGTAAGTTAACTCTTTGACAGAGAGAAAGAGATGGTGGTGGGAGACAGCCCCCAGTGAAATCAGAGGTGAGCGCACAAAGCAATACCGTAGGCAGACTGGTTTTTTTGGGGGGGAGATGCTCGAGAATATCCGGGTGGACTCCTGAGGCTCGATCCCACATTTGCGTATGCCGAGCCTCCTTCCTCATGAACTTTGTCCAGAATGGAATGCCTCCCCGGCTCCCGGCACATGACCTGTGCATGCTCAGTCACGATATCAGTGCATGATCAGCCAGGTGATCACTGACGGCACAGTCACGTGATCAGCGCCTCTCAGTCACGGGATCACCGTATGATAAACACGTGATCAGTGCATGATGAGCCATGGGATCAGTGCTTGATCAGGCACTTCAGTGCATGCGAAGTCACCTGATCAGTGCATGATAGCCACTTGATCAGTGCATGCTCAGTCACGTGATCTGTACTTGATCAGCCACGTGATCAGTGCCTGCAGAGTCACGTGATCAGGGCCTGCTGAGCTGCGTGATTCCTGCCAGCTCATCTGCATGACAATTGCCAGCTGAGCTGCGTGATTCCTGCCTGGTCACCTGCTTGATTATTGCCAGTTGAGCAGCATGATTCGTCACTGCTGAGCTCCATGCTTATTGCCTGCTGATTGCGTGGTTCGTGTCTGCTCAGCTCTTTGAGTATTGCCTCCTGAGGTCCCTGTTCGGGCGCCACCTGCCGGGGACCAGCCCCAGCTGATCCAGGGTATTCGAAGGAGAGATGGCCTGGGTGACTATTTATATGCTAACCAGAGATGTCAAGAATAATAGTATGAGGAGAGCTCAGTAGGAAAATTCGGTGGAGAAAAGAGACTGAGTAGCTTGGTTTACGCGGGAGGCCACTCAAACTTCAAGACAAGAAGTGTGCACCACTTCCGTAGGCCACAGGCGCCCTCTCGAATAGCGGAAGGTGCCTCACCCTAGACACCTTCTCGAGTGGGTCTTAGCAGCCCAGGCATAATTAGTAAACGTGGTGGGTTCCGCGCTCCAGATGGAGACTCAACTGGAAGTTAAAGGGAAGAATGACAAGGAACTTTATGAATTGGAGCTGTAAGTTAACTCTTTCACAGAGAGAGCGAGATGGTGGTGGGGGACAGCCCCCAGTGAAATCAGAGGTGAGAGCACAAAGCAATACAGTAGGCAGACTCTGGTTTTTTTTTGGGGGGAGATGCTCGAGAATATCCGGGTGGACTCCTGAGGCTCGATCCCGCATTTGCGTATGCCGAGCCTCCTTCCTCATGACCTTTGTCCAGAGTGGAATGCCTCCCTGTCTCCCGGCACAAGATCAGTGCATGCTCAGTCACGATTTCAGTGCATGATCAGCCACGTGATCACTGACGGCACAGTCACGTGATCAGCGCCTCTCAGTCACGTGATCACCGTATGATAAACACGTGATCAGTGAACGACCAGCCACGTGATCACTGCATGCGCAGTCAGGTTGTCAGTTCCTAATCAGCCACGTGATCAGTGCGTGACCAGTCCCATGTTCAGCGCCTGTCAGTCACTGATCACTGTCTCATAAACACGTGATCAGCACCCGATCACCCACATCATCAGTGCATGCCCAGTCACGTGATCAATGCATGATAGCCACGTGATCAGTGCGTGCACAGTCCCATGATCAGCCCTGTCAGTCACTGATCATTGCCTGAGAAACACGTGATCAGTGCATGATGAGCCATGTGATCAGTGCCTGATCAGCCACGTCATCAGTGCATGCGCAGTCAGGTGATCAGTGCATGATAGCCACGTGATCAGTGCGTGCACAGTTCCATGCTCAGCGCCTGTCAGTCACTGATCACTGACTGATAAACACGTGATCAGTGCCCGATCAGCCAGGTCATCAGTGCATGCACAGTCACGTGATCAGTGCATGCTCAGTCACGTGATCTGTTCTTGATCAGCCACGTGATCAGTGTCTGAAGAGTCACGTGATCAGGGCCTGCTGAGCTGCGTGATTCCTGCCGGCTCATCTGCATCACAATTGCCAGCTGAGCTGCGTGATTCCTGTCGGCTAATCTCCTTGTCAATTGCCAGCTGAGCTGCGTGATTCCTGCCTGGTCACCTGCTTGATTATTGCCAGTTCAGCAGCATGATTCGTCACTGCTGAGCTCCATGCTTATTGCCTGCTGATTGCGTGGTTCGTGTCTGCTCAGCTCTTTGAGTATTGCCTTCTGAGGTCCCTGTTCCGGCGCCACCTGCCGGGGACCAGCCCCACCTGATCCAGGGTATTCAACGGAGAAATGGCCTAGGCGGCTACTTATATGCTAATCAGAGATGTTAAGAATAATAGTATGAGGAGAGCTCAGTAGGAAAATTCGGTGGAGAAAAGAGACTGAGTAGCTTGGTTTATGCGGGAGACCAATCAAACTTCAAGACAAGAAGTGTGCACCACTTCCGTAGGCCACCGGCGCCCTCTCGAATAGCGGAAGGTGCCTCACCCTAGACACCTTCTCGAGTGGGTCTTAGCAGCCCAGGCATAATTAGTAAGCGTGGTGGGTTCCGCGCTCCAGATGGAGACTCAGCTGGAAGTTAAAGAGAAGAATGACAAGGAACTTTATGAATTGGAGCTGTAAGTTAACACTTGGACAGAGAAAGCGTGATGGTGGTGGGGGACAGCCCCCAGTGAAATCAGAGGTGAGAGCACAAAGCAATACAGTAGGCAGACTCTGGTTTTTCTTGGGGGGAGATGCTCGAGAATTTCCGGGTGGACTCCTGAAGCTCGATCCCGCATTTGCGTATGCCGAGCCTCCTTCCTCATGACCTTTGTTCAGAGTGATATGCCTCCCCGGCTCCGGGCACATGATCAGTGCATGCTCAGTCACGATATCAGTGCCTGCTCAGCCACGGGATCACTGACGGCACAGTCACGTGATCAGCGCCTCTCAGTCACGTGGTCACCGTATGATAAACACGTGATCAGTGAACGACCAGCCACGTGATCACTGCATGCGCAGTCAGGTGGTCAGTTCCTGCTCAGCCACGTGATCAGTGCATGCACAGTCCCATGCTCAGCGCCTGTCAGTCACTGATCACTGCCTGATAATCACGTGATCAGTGCCTGATCAGCCACGTCATCAGTGCATGCGCAGTCACGTGATAAGTGCATGATAGCCAAGTGATCATTGTGTGCACAGTCCCATGATCAGCGCCTGTCAGTCACTGATCATTGCCTGAGAAACACGGGATCAGTGCATGATGAGCCATGTGATCAGTGCCTGAGCAGCCACGTCATCAGTGCATGCGCAGTCACGTGATCAGTGCATGATAGCCACGTGATCAGTGCATGCTCAGTCACGTGATCTGTACTTGATCAGACACGTGATCAGTGCCTGCAGAGTCAGGTGATCAGGGCCTGCTGAGCTGCGTGATTCCTGCCGGCTCATCTGCATGACAATTGCCAGCTGAGCTGCGTGATTCCTGCCTGGTCACCTGCTTGATTATTGCCATTGAGCAGCATGATTCGTCACTGCTGAGGTCCATGCGTATTGCCTGCTGATTGCGTGGTTCGTGTCTGCTCAGCTCTTTGAGTATTGCCTCCTGAGGTCCCTGTTCGGGCGCCACCTGATGGGGACCAGCCCCAGCTGATCCAGGGTATTCGAAGGAGAGATGGCCTGGGCGACTATTTATATGCTAATCAGAGATGTCAAGAATAATAGTATGAGGAGAGCTCAGTAGGAAAATTCGGTGGAGAAAAGAGACTGAGTAGCTTGGTTTATGCGGGAGACCAATCAAACTTCAAGACAAGAAGTTTGCACCACTTCCGTAGGCCACAGGCGCCCTCTCCAATAGCAGAAGGTGCCTCACCCTAGACACCTTCTCGAGTGGGTCTTAGCAGCCCAGGCATAATTAGTAAGCGTGGTGGGTTCCGCGCTCCAGATGGAGACTCAGCTGGAAGTTAAAGAGAAGAATGACAAGGAACTTTATGAATTGGAGCTGTAAGTTAACACTTGGACAGAGAAAGCGTGATGGTGGTGGGGGACAGCCCCCAGTGAAATCAGAGGTGAGAGCACAAAGCAATACAGTAGGCAGACCTGGTTTTTTTGGGGGGGAGATGCTCGAGAATATCCGGGTGGACTCCTGAGGCTCGATCCCACATTTGCGTATGCCGAGCCTCCTTCCTCATGAACTTTGTCCAGAATGGAATGCCTCCCCGGCTCCCGGCACATGACCTGTGCATGCTCAGTCACGATATCAGTGCATGATCAGCCAGGTGATCACTGACGGCACAGTCACGTGATCAGCGCCTCTCAGTCACGGGATCACCGTATGATAAACACGTGATCAGTGAACGACCAGCCACGTGATCACTGCATGCGCGGTCAGGTGGTCAGTTCCTGATCAGCCACCTGATCAGTGCGTGCACAGTCCCCTGATCAGCGCCTGTCAGTCACTGATCACTGCCTGATAAACACGTGATCAGTGCATGATGAGCCATGGGATCAGTGCTTGATCAGGCACTTCAGTGCATGCGAAGTCACCTGATCAGTGCATGATAGCCACTTGATCAGTGCATGCTCAGTCACGTGATCTGTACTTGATCAGCCACGTGATCAGTGCCTGCAGAGTCACGTGATAAGGGCCTGCTGAGCTGCGTGATTCCTGCCAGCTCATCTGCATGACAATTGCCAGCTGAGCTGCGTGATTCCTGCCTGGTCACCTGCTTGATTATTGCCAGTTGAGCAGCATGATTCGTCACTGCTGAGCTCCATGCTTATTGCCTGCTGATTGCGTGGTTCGTGTCTGCTCAGCTCTTTGAGTATTGCCTCCTGAGGTCCCTGTTCGGGCGCCACCTGCCGGGGACCAGCCCCAGCTGATCCAGGGTATTCGAAGGAGAGATGGCCTGGGTGACTATTTATATGCTAACCAGAGATGTCAAGAATAATAGTATGAGGAGAGCTCAGTAGGAAAATTCGGTGGAGAAAAGAGACTGAGTAGCTTGGTTTACGCGGGAGGCCACTCAAACTTCAAGACAAGAAGTGTGCACCACTTCCGTAGGCCACAGGCGCCCTCTCGAATAGCGGAAGGTGCCTCACCCTAGACACCTTCTCGAGTGGGTCTTAGCAGCCCAGGCATAATTAGTAAACGTGGTGGGTTCCGCGCTCCAGATGGAGACTCAACTGGAAGTTAAAGGGAAGAATGACAAGGAACTTTATGAATTGGAGCTGTAAGTTAACTCTTTCACAGAGAGAGCGAGATGGTGGTGGGGGACAGCCCCCAGTGAAATCAGAGGTGAGAGCACAAAGCAATACAGTAGGCAGACTCTGGTTTTTTTTGGGGGGAGATGCTCGAGAATATCCGGGTGGACTCCTGAGGCTCGATCCCGCATTTGCGTATGCCGAGCCTCCTTCCTCATGACCTTTGTCCAGAGTGGAATGCCTCCCTGTCTCCCGGCACAAGATCAGTGCATGCTCAGTCACGATTTCAGTGCATGATCAGCCACGTGATCACTGACGGCACAGTCACGTGATCAGCGCCTCTCAGTCACGGGATCACCGTATGATAAACACGTGATCAGTGAACGACCAGCCACGTGATCACTGCATGCGCAGTCAGGTTGTCAGTTCCTAATCAGCCACGTGATCAGTGCGTGACCAGTCCCATGTTCAGCGCCTGTCAGTCACTGATCACTGTCTCATAAACACGTGATCAGCACCCGATCACCCACATCATCAGTGCATGCCCAGTCACGTGATCAATGCATGATAGCCACGTGATCAGTGCGTGCACAGTCCCATGATCAGCCCTGTCAGTCACTGATCATTGCCTGAGAAACACGTGATCAGTGCATGATGAGCCATGTGATCAGTGCCTGATCAGCCACGTCATCAGTGCATGCGCAGTCAGGTGATCAGTGCATGATAGCCACGTGATCAGTGCGTGCACAGTTCCATGCTCAGCGCCTGTCAGTCACTGATCACTGACTGATAAACACGTGATCAGTGCCCGATCAGCCAGGTCATCAGTGCATGCACAGTCACGTGATCAGTGCATGCTCAGTCACGTGATCTGTTCTTGATCAGCCACGTGATCAGTGTCTGAAGAGTCACGTGATCAGGGCCTGCTGAGCTGCGTGATTCCTGCCGGCTCATCTGCATCACAATTGCCAGCTGAGCTGCGTGATTCCTGTCGGCTAATCTCCTTGTCAATTGCCAGCTGAGCTGCGTGATTCCTGCCTGGTCACCTGCTTGATTATTGCCAGTTCAGCAGCATGATTCGTCACTGCTGAGCTCCATGCTTATTGCCTGCTGATTGCGTGGTTCGTGTCTGCTCAGCTCTTTGAGTATTGCCTTCTGAGGTCCCTGTTCCGGCGCCACCTGCCGGGGACCAGCCCCACCTGATCCAGGGTATTCAACGGAGAAATGGCCTAGGCGGCTACTTATATGCTAATCAGAGATGTTAAGAATAATAGTATGAGGAGAGCTCAGTAGGAAAATTCGGTGGAGAAAAGAGACTGAGTAGCTTGGTTTATGCGGGAGACCAATCAAACTTCAAGACAAGAAGTGTGCACCACTTCCGTAGGCCACCGGCGCCCTCTCGAATAGCGGAAGGTGCCTCACCCTAGACACCTTCTCGAGTGGGTCTTAGCAGCCCAGGCATAATTAGTAAGCGTGGTGGGTTCCGCGCTCCAGATGGAGACTCAGCTGGAAGTTAAAGAGAAGAATGACAAGGAACTTTATGAATTGGAGCTGTAAGTTAACACTTGGACAGAGAAAGCGTGATGGTGGTGGGGGACAGCCCCCAGTGAAATCAGAGGTGAGAGCACAAAGCAATACAGTAGGCAGACTCTGGTTTTTCTTGGGGGGAGATGCTCGAGAATTTCCGGGTGGACTCCTGAAGCTCGATCCCGCATTTGCGTATGCCGAGCCTCCTTCCTCATGACCTTTGTTCAGAGTGATATGCCTCCCCGGCTCCGGGCACATGATCAGTGCATGCTCAGTCACGATATCAGTGCCTGCTCAGCCACGGGATCACTGACGGCACAGTCACGTGATCAGCGCCTCTCAGTCACGTGGTCACCGTATGATAAACACGTGATCAGTGAACGACCAGCCACGTGATCACTGCATGCGCAGTCAGGTGGTCAGTTCCTGCTCAGCCACGTGATCAGTGCATGCACAGTCCCATGCTCAGCGCCTGTCAGTCACTGATCACTGCCTGATAATCACGTGATCAGTGCCTGATCAGCCACGTCATCAGTGCATGCGCAGTCACGTGATAAGTGCATGATAGCCAAGTGATCATTGTGTGCACAGTCCCATGATCAGCGCCTGTCAGTCACTGATCATTGCCTGAGAAACACGGGATCAGTGCATGATGAGCCATGTGATCAGTGGCTGAGCAGCCACGTCATCAGTGCATGCGCAGTCACGTGATCAGTGCATGATAGCCACGTGATCAGTGCATGCTCAGTCACGTGATCTGTACTTGATCAGACACGTGATCAGTGCCTGCAGAGTCAGGTGATCAGGGCCTGCTGAGCTGCGTGATTCCTGCCGGCTCATCTGCATGACAATTGCCAGCTGAGCTGCGTGATTCCTGCCTGGTCACCTGCTTGATTATTGCCATTGAGCAGCATGATTCGTCACTGCTGAGGTCCATGCGTATTGCCTGCTGATTGCGTGGTTCGTGTCTGCTCAGCTCTTTGAGTATTGCCTCCTGAGGTCCCTGTTCGGGCGCCACCTGATGGGGACCAGCCCCAGCTGATCCAGGGTATTCGAAGGAGAGATGGCCTGGGCGACTATTTATATGCTAATCAGAGATGTCAAGAATAATAGTATGAGGAGAGCTCAGTAGGAAAATTCGGTGGAGAAAAGAGACTGAGTAGCTTGGTTTATGCGGGAGACCAATCAAACTTCAAGACAAGAAGTTTGCACCACTTCCGTAGGCCACAGGCGCCCTCTCCAATAGCGGAAGGTGCCTCACCCTAGACACCTTCTCGAGTGGGTCTTAGCAGCCCAGGCATAATTAGTAAGCGTGGTGGGTTCCGCGCTCCAGATGGAGACTCAGCTGGAAGTTAAAGAGAAGAATGACAAGGAACTTTATGAATTGGAGCTGTAAGTTAACACTTGGACAGAGAAAGCGTGATGGTGGTGGGGGACAGCCCCCAGTGAAATCAGAGGTGAGAGCACAAAGCAATACAGTAGGCAGACTCTGGTTTTTCTTGGGGGGAGATGCTCGAGAATTTCCGGGTGGACTCCTGAGGCTCGATCCCGCATTTGCGTATGCCGAGCCTCCTTCCTCATGACCTTTGTTCAGAGTGATATGCCTCCCCGGCTCCCGGCACATGATCAGTGCATGCTCAGTCACGATATCAGTGCATGATCAGCCACGTGATCACTGACGGCACAGTCACGTGATCAGCGCCTCTCAGTCACGTGGTCACCGTATGATAAACACGTGATCAGTGAACGAACAGCCACGTGATCACTGCATGCACAGTCAGGTGGTCAGTTCCTGATCAGCCACGTGATCAGTGCGTGCACAGTCCCATGCTCAGCGCCTGTCATTCACTGATCACTGCCTGATAAACACGTGATCAGTGCCCGATCATCCATGTTATCAGTGCATGCGCAGTCACGTGATCAGTGCATGATAGCCACGTGATCAGTGCGTGCACAGTCCTATGATCAGCGCCTGTCAGTCACTGATCACTGCCTGATAAACACCTGATCAGTGCATGATGAGCCATGTGATCAGTGCTTGATAAGCCACGTCATCAGTGCATTCCCAGTCAGGTTATCAGTGCATGATAGCCACGTGGTCAGTGCATGCTCAGTCACGTGATCTGGACTTGATCAGCCACATGATCAGTGCCTGCAGAGTCACGTGGTCAGGGCCTGCTGAGCTGCGTGATTCCTGCCGGCTCATCTGCATGACAATTGCCAGCTGAGCTGCGTGATTCCTGCCTCGTCACCTGCTTGATTATTGCCAGTTGAGCAGCATGGTTCGTCACTGCTGAGCTCCATGCTTATTGCCTGCTGATTGCGTGGTTCGTGTCTGCTCAGCACTTTGAGTATTGCCTCCTGAGGTCCCTGTTCGGGTGCCACGCCACCTGCCGGGGACCAGCCCCAGCTGATCCAGGGTATTCGAAGGAGAGATGGCCTAGGCGACTATTTATATGCTAATCAGAGATGTCAAGAATAATAGTATGAGGAGAGCTCAGTAGGAAAATTCGGTGGAGAAAAGAGACTGAGTAGCTTGGTTTGTGCGGGAGACCAATCAAACTTCAAGACAAGAAGTTTGCACCACTTCCGAAGGCCGCAGGTGCCCTCTCGAATATCGGGAGGTGCCTCACCCTAGACACCTTCTCGAGTGGGTCTTAGCAGCCCAGGCATAATTAGTAAGCGTGGTGGGTTCCTCGCTCCAGATGGAGACTCAGCTGGAAGTTAAAGGGAAGAATGACAAGGAACTTTATGAATTGGAGCTGTAAGTTAACTCTTTGACAGAGAGAGCGAGATGGTGGTGGGGGACAGCCCCCAGTGAAATCAGAGGTGAGCGCACAAAGCAATACAGTAGGCACTCTGGTTTTTTTGGGAGGGGAGAAGCTCGAGAATATCCGGGTGGACTCCTGAGGCTCGATCCCGCATTTGCGTATGCCGAGCCTCCTTCCTCATGAACTTTGCCCAGAGTGGAATGCCTCCCCGGCTCCCGGTACATGACCTGTGCATGCTCAGTCACGATATCAGTGCATGATCAGCCAGGTGATCACTGACGGCACAGTCACGTGATCAGCGCCTCTCAGTCACGTGATCACCGTATGATAAACACGTCATAAGTGATCGACCAGCCAAGTGATCACTGCATGCGCAGTCAGGTGGTCAGTTCCAGATCAGCCATGTGATCACTGACAGCACAGTCACTTGATCAGCGCCTCTCAGTCACGTGATCACCATATGATAAACACGTGATCAGTGAACGACCAGCCACGTGATCACTGCATGCACAGTCAGGTTGTCAGTTCCTGATCAGCCACGTGATCAGTGCGTCCACAGTCCCATGCTCAGCGCCTGTCAGTCACTGATCACTGCCTGATAAACACGGGATCAGCCCTCCATCACCCACGTCATCAGTGCATGCGCAGTCACGTGATCAGTGCATGATAGCCACGTGATCAGTGCGTGCACAGTCCTATGATCAGAGCCTGTCAGTCTCTGATCACTGCCTGATAAACACGTGATCAGTGCATGATGAGCCATGTGATCAGTGCTTGATCAACCACATCATCAGTGCATTCGAAGTCAGGTTATCAGTGCATGATAGCCACGTGATCAGTGCATGCTCAGCCACGTGATCTGGACTTGATCAGCCACGTGATCAGTGCCTGCAGAGTCACGTGGTCAGGGCCTGCTGAGCTGCGTGATTCCTGCCGGCTCATCTGCATGACAATTGCCAGCTGAGCTGCGTGATTCCTGTCGGCTCATCTGCTTGACAATTGCCAACTGAGCTGCGTGATTCCTGCCTGGTCACCTGCTTGATTATTGCCAGTTGAGCAGCATGATTCGACACTGCCGAGCTCCATGCTTATTGCCTGCTGATTGCGTGGTTCATGTCTGCTCAGCTCTTTGAGTATTGCCTCCTGAGGTCCCTGTTCAGGCGCCACCTGCCGGGGACCAGCCCCAACTGATCCAGGGTATTCGAAGGAGAGATGGCCTAGGCGACTATTTATATGCTAATCAGAGATGTCAAGAATAATAGTATGAGGAGAGCTCAGTAGGAAAATTCGGTGGAGAAAAGAGACTGAGTAGCTTGCTTTATGCGGGAGACCAATCAAACTTCAAGACAAGAAGTTTGCACCACTTCCGTTGGCCGCAGGTGCCCTCTGGAATATCGGGAGGTGCCTCACCCTAGACACCTTCTCGAGTGGGTCTTAGCAGCCCAGGCATAATTAGTAAGCGTGGTTGGGTCCTCGCTCCAGATGGAGACTCAGCTGGAAGTTAAAGGGAAGAATGACAAGGAACTTTATGAATTGGAGCTGTAAGTTAACTCTTTGACAGAGAGAAAGAGATGGTGGTGGGAGACAGCCCCCAGTGAAATCAGAGGTGAGCGCACAAAGCAATACCGTAGGCAGACTGGTTTTTTTGGGGGGGGAGATGCTCGAGAATATCCGGGTGGACTCCTGAGGCTCGATCCCACATTTGCGTATGCCGAGCCTCCTTCCTCATGAACTTTGTCCAGAATGGAATGCCTCCCCGGCTCCCGGCACATGACCTGTGCATGCTCAGTCACGATATCAGTGCATGATCAGCCAGGTGATCACTGACGGCACAGTCACGTGATCAGCGCCTCTCAGTCACGGGATCACCGTATGATAAACACGTGATCAGTGAACGACCAGCCACGTGATCACTGCATGCGCAGTCAGGTGGTCAGTTCCTGATCAGCCACCTGATCAGTGCGTGCACAGTCCCCTGATCAGCGCCTGTCAGTCACTGATCACTGCCTGATAAACACGTGATCAGTGCATGATGAGCCATGGGATCAGTGCTTGATCAGGCACTTCAGTGCATGCGAAGTCACCTGATCAGTGCATGATAGCCACTTGATCAGTGCATGCTCAGTCACGTGATCTGTACTTGATCAGCCACGTGATCAGTGCCTGCAGAGTCACGTGATCAGGGCCTGCTGAGCTGCGTGATTCCTGCCAGCTCATCTGCATGACAATTGCCAGCTGAGCTGCGTGATTCCTGCCTGGTCACCTGCTTGATTATTGCCAGTTGAGCAGCATGATTCGTCACTGCTGAGCTCCATGCTTATTGCCTGCTGATTGCGTGGTTCGTGTCTGCTCAGCTCTTTGAGTATTGCCTCCTGAGGTCCCTGTTCGGGCGCCACCTGCCGGGGACCAGCCCCAGCTGATCCAGGGTATTCGAAGGAGAGATGGCCTGGGTGACTATTTATATGCTAACCAGAGATGTCAAGAATAATAGTATGAGGAGAGCTCAGTAGGAAAATTCGGTGGAGAAAAGAGACTGAGTAGCTTGGTTTACGCGGGAGGCCACTCAAACTTCAAGACAAGAAGTGTGCACCACTTCCGTAGGCCACAGGCGCCCTCTCGAATAGCGGAAGGTGCCTCACCCTAGACACCTTCTCGAGTGGGTCTTAGCAGCCCAGGCATAATTAGTAAACGTGGTGGGTTCCGCGCTCCAGATGGAGACTCAACTGGAAGTTAAAGGGAAGAATGACAAGGAACTTTATGAATTGGAGCTGTAAGTTAACTCTTTGACAGAGAGAGCGAGATGGTGGTGGGGGACAGCCCCCAGTGAAATCAGAGGTGAGAGCACAAAGCAATACAGTAGGCAGACTCTGGTTTTTTTGGGGGGAGATGCTCGAGAATATCCGGGTGGACTCCTGAGGCTCGATCCCGCATTTGCGTATGCCGAGCCTCCTTCCTCATGACCTTTGTCCAGAGTGGAATGCCTCCCTGTCTCCCGGCACAAGATCAGTGCATGCTCAGTCACGATTTCAGTGCATGATCAGCCACGTGATCACTGACGGCACAGTCACGTGATCAGCGCCTCTCAGTCACGTGATCACCGTATGATAAACACGTGATCAGTGAACGACCAGCCACGTGATCACTGCATGCGCAGTCAGGTTGTCAGTTCCTAATCAGCCACGTGATCAGTGCGTGACCAGTCCCATGTTCAGCGCCTGTCAGTCACTGATCACTGTCTCATAAACACGTGATCAGCACCCGATCACCCACATCATCAGTGCATGCCCAGTCACGTGATCAATGCATGATAGCCACGTGATCAGTGCGTGCACAGTCCCATGATCAGCCCTGTCAGTCACTGATCATTGCCTGAGAAACACGTGATCAGTGCATGATGAGCCATGTGATCAGTGCCTGATCAGCCACGTCATCAGTGCATGCGCAGTCAGGTGATCAGTGCATGATAGCCACGTGATCAGTGCGTGCACAGTTCCATGCTCAGCGCCTGTCAGTCACTGATCACTGACTGATAAACACGTGATCAGTGCCCGATCAGCCAGGTCATCAGTGCATGCACAGTCACGTGATCAGTGCATGCTCAGTCACGTGATCTGTTCTTGATCAGCCACGTGATCAGTGTCTGAAGAGTCACGTGATCAGGGCCTGCTGAGCTGCGTGATTCCTGCCGGCTCATCTGCATCACAATTGCCAGCTGAGCTGCGTGATTCCTGTCGGCTAATCTCCTTGTCAATTGCCAGCTGAGCTGCGTGATTCCTGCCTGGTCACCTGCTTGATTATTGCCAGTTCAGCAGCATGATTCGTCACTGCTGAGCTCCATGCTTATTGCCTGCTGATTGCGTGGTTCGTGTCTGCTCAGCTCTTTGAGTATTGCCTTCTGAGGTCCCTGTTCCGGCGCCACCTGCCGGGGACCAGCCCCACCTGATCCAGGGTATTCAACGGAGAAATGGCCTAGGCGGCTACTTATATGCTAATCAGAGATGTTAAGAATAATAGTATGAGGAGAGCTCAGTAGGAAAATTCGGTGGAGAAAAGAGACTGAGTAGCTTGGTTTATGCGGGAGACCAATCAAACTTCAAGACAAGAAGTGTGCACCACTTCCGTAGGCCACCGGCGCCCTCTCGAATAGCGGAAGGTGCCTCACCCTAGACACCTTCTCGAGTGGGTCTTAGCAGCCCAGGCATAATTAGTAAGCGTGGTGGGTTCCGCGCTCCAGATGGAGACTCAGCTGGAAGTTAAAGAGAAGAATGACAAGGAACTTTATGAATTGGAGCTGTAAGTTAACACTTGGACAGAGAAAGCGTGATGGTGGTGGGGGACAGCCCCCAGTGAAATCAGAGGTGAGAGCACAAAGCAATACAGTAGGCAGACTCTGGTTTTTCTTGGGGGGAGATGCTCGAGAATTTCCGGGTGGACTCCTGAAGCTCGATCCCGCATTTGCGTATGCCGAGCCTCCTTCCTCATGACCTTTGTTCAGAGTGATATGCCTCCCCGGCTCCGGGCACATGATCAGTGCATGCTCAGTCACGATATCAGTGCCTGCTCAGCCACGGGATCACTGACGGCACAGTCACGTGATCAGCGCCTCTCAGTCACGTGGTCACCGTATGATAAACACGTGATCAGTGAACGACCAGCCACGTGATCACTGCATGCGCAGTCAGGTGGTCAGTTCCTGCTCAGCCACGTGATCAGTGCATGCACAGTCCCATGCTCAGCGCCTGTCAGTCACTGATCACTGCCTGATAATCACGTGATCAGTGCCTGATCAGCCACGTCATCAGTGCATGCGCAGTCACGTGATAAGTGCATGATAGCCAAGTGATCATTGTGTGCACAGTCCCATGATCAGCGCCTGTCAGTCACTGATCATTGCCTGAGAAACACGGGATCAGTGCATGATGAGCCATGTGATCAGTGCCTGAGCAGCCACGTCATCAGTGCATGCGCAGTCACGTGATCAGTGCATGATAGCCACGTGATCAGTGCATGCTCAGTCACGTGATCTGTACTTGATCAGACACGTGATCAGTGCCTGCAGAGTCAGGTGATCAGGGCCTGCTGAGCTGCGTGATTCCTGCCGGCTCATCTGCATGACAATTGCCAGCTGAGCTGCGTGATTCCTGCCTGGTCACCTGCTTGATTATTGCCATTGAGCAGCATGATTCGTCACTGCTGAGGTCCATGCGTATTGCCTGCTGATTGCGTGGTTCGTGTCTGCTCAGCTCTTTGAGTATTGCCTCCTGAGGTCCCTGTTCGGGCGCCACCTGATGGGGACCAGCCCCAGCTGATCCAGGGTATTCGAAGGAGAGATGGCCTGGGCGACTATTTATATGCTAATCAGAGATGTCAAGAATAATAGTATGAGGAGAGCTCAGTAGGAAAATTCGGTGGAGAAAAGAGACTGAGTAGCTTGGTTTATGCGGGAGACCAATCAAACTTCAAGACAAGAAGTTTGCACCACTTCCGTAGGCCACAGGCGCCCTCTCCAATAGCGGAAGGTGCCTCACCCTAGACACCTTCTCGAGTGGGTCTTAGCAGCCCAGGCATAATTAGTAAGCGTGGTGGGTTCCGCGCTCCAGATGGAGACTCAGCTGGAAGTTAAAGAGAAGAATGACAAGGAACTTTATGAATTGGAGCTGTAAGTTAACACTTGGACAGAGAAAGCGTGATGGTGGTGGGGGACAGCCCCCAGTGAAATCAGAGGTGAGAGCACAAAGCAATACAGTAGGCAGACTCTGGTTTTTCTTGGGGGGAGATGCTCGAGAATTTCCGGGTGGACTCCTGAGGCTCGATCCCGCATTTGCGTATGCCGAGCCTCCTTCCTCATGACCTTTGTTCAGAGTGATATGCCTCCCCGGCTCCCGGCACATGATCAGTGCATGCTCAGTCACGATATCAGTGCATGATCAGCCACGTGATCACTGACGGCACAGTCACGTGATCAGCGCCTCTCAGTCACGTGGTCACCGTATGATAAACACGTGATCAGTGAACGAACAGCCACGTGATCACTGCATGCACAGTCAGGTGGTCAGTTCCTGATCAGCCACGTGATCAGTGCGTGCACAGTCCCATGCTCAGCGCCTGTCATTCACTGATCACTGCCTGATAAACACGTGATCAGTGCCCGATCATCCATGTTATCAGTGCATGCGCAGTCACGTGATCAGTGCATGATAGCCACGTGATCAGTGCGTGCACAGTCCTATGATCAGCGCCTGTCAGTCACTGATCACTGCCTGATAAACACCTGATCAGTGCATGATGAGCCATGTGATCAGTGCTTGATAAGCCACGTCATCAGTGCATTCCCAGTCAGGTTATCAGTGCATGATAGCCACGTGGTCAGTGCATGCTCAGTCACGTGATCTGGACTTGATCAGCCACATGATCAGTGCCTGCAGAGTCACGTGGTCAGGGCCTGCTGAGCTGCGTGATTCCTGCCGGCTCATCTGCATGACAATTGCCAGCTGAGCTGCGTGATTCCTGCCTCGTCACCTGCTTGATTATTGCCAGTTGAGCAGCATGGTTCGTCACTGCTGAGCTCCATGCTTATTGCCTGCTGATTGCGTGGTTCGTGTCTGCTCAGCACTTTGAGTATTGCCTCCTGAGGTCCCTGTTCGGGTGCCACGCCACCTGCCGGGGACCAGCCCCAGCTGATCCAGGGTATTCGAAGGAGAGATGGCCTAGGCGACTATTTATATGCTAATCAGAGATGTCAAGAATAATAGTATGAGGAGAGCTCAGTAGGAAAATTCGGTGGAGAAAAGAGACTGAGTAGCTTGGTTTGTGCGGGAGACCAATCAAACTTCAAGACAAGAAGTTTGCACCACTTCCGAAGGCCGCAGGTGCCCTCTCGAATATCGGGAGGTGCCTCACCCTAGACACCTTCTCGAGTGGGTCTTAGCAGCCCAGGCATAATTAGTAAGCGTGGTGGGTTCCTCGCTCCAGATGGAGACTCAGCTGGAAGTTAAAGGGAAGAATGACAAGGAACTTTATGAATTGGAGCTGTAAGTTAACTCTTTGACAGAGAGAGCGAGATGGTGGTGGGGGACAGCCCCCAGTGAAATCAGAGGTGAGCGCACAAAGCAATACAGTAGGCACTCTGGTTTTTTTGGGAGGGGAGAAGCTCGAGAATATCCGGGTGGACTCCTGAGGCTCGATCCCGCATTTGCGTATGCCGAGCCTCCTTCCTCATGAACTTTGCCCAGAGTGGAATGCCTCCCCGGCTCCCGGTACATGACCTGTGCATGCTCAGTCACGATATCAGTGCATGATCAGCCAGGTGATCACTGACGGCACAGTCACGTGATCAGCGCCTCTCAGTCACGTGATCACCGTATGATAAACACGTCATAAGTGATCGACCAGCCAAGTGATCACTGCATGCGCAGTCAGGTGGTCAGTTCCAGATCAGCCATGTGATCACTGACAGCACAGTCACTTGATCAGCGCCTCTCAGTCACGTGATCACCATATGATAAACACGTGATCAGTGAACGACCAGCCACGTGATCACTGCATGCACAGTCAGGTTGTCAGTTCCTGATCAGCCACGTGATCAGTGCGTCCACAGTCCCATGCTCAGCGCCTGTCAGTCACTGATCACTGCCTGATAAACACGGGATCAGCCCTCCATCACCCACGTCATCAGTGCATGCGCAGTCACGTGATCAGTGCATGATAGCCACGTGATCAGTGCGTGCACAGTCCTATGATCAGAGCCTGTCAGTCTCTGATCACTGCCTGATAAACACGTGATCAGTGCATGATGAGCCATGTGATCAGTGCTTGATCAACCACATCATCAGTGCATTCGAAGTCAGGTTATCAGTGCATGATAGCCACGTGATCAGTGCATGCTCAGCCACGTGATCTGGACTTGATCAGCCACGTGATCAGTGCCTGCAGAGTCACGTGGTCAGGGCCTGCTGAGCTGCGTGATTCCTGCCGGCTCATCTGCATGACAATTGCCAGCTGAGCTGCGTGATTCCTGTCGGCTCATCTGCTTGACAATTGCCAACTGAGCTGCGTGATTCCTGCCTGGTCACCTGCTTGATTATTGCCAGTTGAGCAGCATGATTCGACACTGCCGAGCTCCATGCTTATTGCCTGCTGATTGCGTGGTTCATGTCTGCTCAGCTCTTTGAGTATTGCCTCCTGAGGTCCCTGTTCAGGCGCCACCTGCCGGGGACCAGCCCCAACTGATCCAGGGTATTCGAAGGAGAGATGGCCTAGGCGACTATTTATATGCTAATCAGAGATGTCAAGAATAATAGTATGAGGAGAGCTCAGTAGGAAAATTCGGTGGAGAAAAGAGACTGAGTAGCTTGCTTTATGCGGGAGACCAATCAAACTTCAAGACAAGAAGTTTGCACCACTTCCGTTGGCCGCAGGTGCCCTCTGGAATATCGGGAGGTGCCTCACCCTAGACACCTTCTCGAGTGGGTCTTAGCAGCCCAGGCATAATTAGTAAGCGTGGTTGGGTCCTCGCTCCAGATGGAGACTCAGCTGGAAGTTAAAGGGAAGAATGACAAGGAACTTTATGAATTGGAGCTGTAAGTTAACTCTTTGACAGAGAGAAAGAGATGGTGGTGGGAGACAGCCCCCAGTGAAATCAGAGGTGAGCGCACAAAGCAATACCGTAGGCAGACTGGTTTTTTTGGGGGGGGAGATGCTCGAGAATATCCGGGTGGACTCCTGAGGCTCGATCCCACATTTGCGTATGCCGAGCCTCCTTCCTCATGAACTTTGTCCAGAATGGAATGCCTCCCCGGCTCCCGGCACATGACCTGTGCATGCTCAGTCACGATATCAGTGCATGATCAGCCAGGTGATCACTGACGGCACAGTCACGTGATCAGCGCCTCTCAGTCACGGGATCACCGTATGATAAACACGTGATCAGTGAACGACCAGCCACGTGATCACTGCATGCGCGGTCAGGTGGTCAGTTCCTGATCAGCCACCTGATCAGTGCGTGCACAGTCCCCTGATCAGCGCCTGTCAGTCACTGATCACTGCCTGATAAACACGTGATCAGTGCATGATGAGCCATGGGATCAGTGCTTGATCAGGCACTTCAGTGCATGCGAAGTCACCTGATCAGTGCATGATAGCCACTTGATCAGTGCATGCTCAGTCACGTGATCTGTACTTGATCAGCCACGTGATCAGTGCCTGCAGAGTCACGTGATCAGGGCCTGCTGAGCTGCGTGATTCCTGCCAGCTCATCTGCATGACAATTGCCAGCTGAGCTGCGTGATTCCTGCCTGGTCACCTGCTTGATTATTGCCAGTTGAGCAGCATGATTCGTCACTGCTGAGCTCCATGCTTATTGCCTGCTGATTGCGTGGTTCGTGTCTGCTCAGCTCTTTGAGTATTGCCTCCTGAGGTCCCTGTTCGGGCGCCACCTGCCGGGGACCAGCCCCAGCTGATCCAGGGTATTCGAAGGAGAGATGGCCTGGGTGACTATTTATATGCTAACCAGAGATGTCAAGAATAATAGTATGAGGAGAGCTCAGTAGGAAAATTCGGTGGAGAAAAGAGACTGAGTAGCTTGGTTTACGCGGGAGGCCACTCAAACTTCAAGACAAGAAGTGTGCACCACTTCCGTAGGCCACAGGCGCCCTCTCGAATAGCGGAAGGTGCCTCACCCTAGACACCTTCTCGAGTGGGTCTTAGCAGCCCAGGCATAATTAGTAAACGTGGTGGGTTCCGCGCTCCAGATGGAGACTCAACTGGAAGTTAAAGGGAAGAATGACAAGGAACTTTATGAATTGGAGCTGTAAGTTAACTCTTTGACACAGAGAGCGAGATGGTGGTGGGGGACAGCCCCCAGTGAAATCAGAGGTGAGAGCACAAAGCAATACAGTAGGCAGACTCTGGTTTTTTTTGGGGGGAGATGCTCGAGAATATCCGGGTGGACTCCTGAGGCTCGATCCCGCATTTGCGTATGCCGAGCCTCCTTCCTCATGACCTTTGTCCAGAGTGGAATGCCTCCCTGTCTCCCGGCACAAGATCAGTGCATGCTCAGTCACGATTTCAGTGCATGATCAGCCACGTGATCACTGACGGCACAGTCACGTGATCAGCGCCTCTCAGTCACGGGATCACCGTACGATAAACACGTGATCAGTGAACGACCAGCCACGTGATCACTGCATGCGCAGTCAGGTTGTCAGTTCCTAATCAGCCACGTGATCAGTGCGTGACCAGTCCCATGTTCAGCGCCTGTCAGTCACTGATCACTGTCTCATAAACACGTGATCAGCACCCGATCACCCACATCATCAGTGCATGCCCAGTCACGTGATCAATGCATGATAGCCACGTGATCAGTGCGTGCACAGTCCCATGATCAGCCCTGTCAGTCACTGATCATTGCCTGAGAAACACGTGATCAGTGCATGATGAGCCATGTGATCAGTGCCTGATCAGCCACGTCATCAGTGCATGCGCAGTCAGGTGATCAGTGCATGATAGCCACGTGATCAGTGCGTGCACAGTTCCATGCTCAGCGCCTGTCAGTCACTGATCACTGACTGATAAACACGTGATCAGTGCCCGATCAGCCAGGTCATCAGTGCATGCACAGTCACGTGATCAGTGCATGCTCAGTCACGTGATCTGTTCTTGATCAGCCACGTGATCAGTGTCTGAAGAGTCACGTGATCAGGGCCTGCTGAGCTGCGTGATTCCTGCCGGCTCATCTGCATCACAATTGCCAGCTGAGCTGCGTGATTCCTGTCGGCTAATCTCCTTGTCAATTGCCAGCTGAGCTGCGTGATTCCTGCCTGGTCACCTGCTTGATTATTGCCAGTTCAGCAGCATGATTCGTCACTGCTGAGCTCCATGCTTATTGCCTGCTGATTGCGTGGTTCGTGTCTGCTCAGCTCTTTGAGTATTGCCTTCTGAGGTCCCTGTTCCGGCGCCACCTGCCGGGGACCAGCCCCACCTGATCCAGGGTATTCAACGGAGAAATGGCCTAGGCGGCTACTTATATGCTAATCAGAGATGTTAAGAATAATAGTATGAGGAGAGCTCAGTAGGAAAATTCGGTGGAGAAAAGAGACTGAGTAGCTTGGTTTATGCGGGAGACCAATCAAACTTCAAGACAAGAAGTGTGCACCACTTCCGTAGGCCACCGGCGCCCTCTCGAATAGCGGAAGGTGCCTCACCCTAGACACCTTCTCGAGTGGGTCTTAGCAGCCCAGGCATAATTAGTAAGCGTGGTGGGTTCCGCGCTCCAGATGGAGACTCAGCTGGAAGTTAAAGAGAAGAATGACAAGGAACTTTATGAATTGGAGCTGTAAGTTAACACTTGGACAGAGAAAGCGTGATGGTGGTGGGGGACAGCCCCCAGTGAAATCAGAGGTGAGAGCACAAAGCAATACAGTAGGCAGACTCTGGTTTTTCTTGGGGGGAGATGCTCGAGAATTTCCGGGTGGACTCCTGAAGCTCGATCCCGCATTTGCGTATGCCGAGCCTCCTTCCTCATGACCTTTGTTCAGAGTGATATGCCTCCCCGGCTCCGGGCACATGATCAGTGCATGCTCAGTCACGATATCAGTGCCTGCTCAGCCACGGGATCACTGACGGCACAGTCACGTGATCAGCGCCTCTCAGTCACGTGGTCACCGTATGATAAACACGTGATCAGTGAACGACCAGCCACGTGATCACTGCATGCGCAGTCAGGTGGTCAGTTCCTGCTCAGCCACGTGATCAGTGCATGCACAGTCCCATGCTCAGCGCCTGTCAGTCACTGATCACTGCCTGATAATCACGTGATCAGTGCCTGATCAGCCACGTCATCAGTGCATGCGCAGTCACGTGATAAGTGCATGATAGCCAAGTGATCATTGTGTGCACAGTCCCATGATCAGCGCCTGTCAGTCACTGATCACTGCCTGATAAACACCTGATCAGTGCATGATGAGCCATGTGATCAGTGCTTGATAAGCCACGTCATCAGTGCATTCCCAGTCAGGTTATCAGTGCATGATAGCCACGTGGTCAGTGCATGCTCAGTCACGTGATCTGGACTTGATCAGCCACGTGATCAGTGCCTGCAGAGTCACGTGGTCAGGGCCTGCTGAGCTGCGTGATTCCTGCCGGCTCATCTGCATGACAATTGCCAGCTGAGCTGCGTGATTCCTGCCTCGTCACCTGCTTGATTATTGCCAGTTGAGCAGCATGGTTCGTCACTGCTGAGCTCCATGCTTATTGCCTGCTGATTGCGTGGTTCGTGTCTGCTCAGCACTTTGAGTATTGCCTCCTGAGGTCCCTGTTCGGGTGCCACGCCACCTGCCGGGGACCAGCCCCAGCTGATCCAGGGTATTCGAAGGAGAGATGGCCTAGGCGACTATTTATATGCTAATCAGAGATGTCAAGAATAATAGTATGAGGAGAGCTCAGTAGGAAAATTCGGTGGAGAAAAGAGACTGAGTAGCTTGGTTTGTGCGGGAGACCAATCAAACTTCAAGACAAGAAGTTTGCACCACTTCCGAAGGCCGCAGGTGCCCTCTCGAATATCGGGAGGTGCCTCACCCTAGACACCTTCTCGAGTGGGTCTTAGCAGCCCAGGCATAATTAGTAAGCGTGGTGGGTTCCTCGCTCCAGATGGAGACTCAGCTGGAAGTTAAAGGGAAGAATGACAAGGAACTTTATGAATTGGAGCTGTAAGTTAACTCTTTGACAGAGAGAGCGAGATGGTGGTGGGGGACAGCCCCCAGTGAAATCAGAGGTGAGCGCACAAAGCAATACAGTAGGCACTCTGGTTTTTTTGGGAGGGGAGAAGCTCGAGAATATCCGGGTGGACTCCTGAGGCTCGATCCCGCATTTGCGTATGCCGAGCCTCCTTCCTCATGAACTTTGCCCAGAGTGGAATGCCTCCCCGGCTCCCGGTACATGACCTGTGCATGCTCAGTCACGATATCAGTGCATGATCAGCCAGGTGATCACTGACGGCACAGTCACGTGATCAGCGCCTCTCAGTCACGTGATCACCGTATGATAAACACGTCATAAGTGATCGACCAGCCAAGTGATCACTGCATGCGCAGTCAGGTGGTCAGTTCCAGATCAGTCATGTGATCACTGACAGCACAGTCACTTGATCAGCGCCTCTCAGTCACGTGATCACCATATGATAAACACGTGATCAGTGAACGACCAGCCACGTGATCACTGCATGCACAGTCAGGTTGTCAGTTCCTGATCAGCCACGTGATCAGTGCGTCCACAGTCCCATGCTCAGCGCCTGTCAGTCACTGATCACTGCCTGATAAACACGGGATCAGCCCTCCATCACCCACGTCATCAGTGCATGCGCAGTCACGTGATCAGTGCATGATAGCCACGTGATCAGTGCGTGCACAGTCCTATGATCAGAGCCTGTCAGTCTCTGATCACTGCCTGATAAACACGTGATCAGTGCATGATGAGCCATGTGATCAGTGCTTGATCAACCACATCATCAGTGCATTCGAAGTCAGGTTATCAGTGCATGATAGCCACGTGATCAGTGCATGCTCAGCCACGTGATCTGGACTTGATCAGCCACGTGATCAGTGCCTGCAGAGTCACGTGGTCAGGGCCTGCTGAGCTGCGTGATTCCTGCCGGCTCATCTGCATGACAATTGCCAGCTGAGCTGCGTGATTCCTGTCGGCTCATCTGCTTGACAATTGCCAACTGAGCTGCGTGATTCCTGCCTGGTCACCTGCTTGATTATTGCCAGTTGAGCAGCATGATTCGACACTGCCGAGCTCCATGCTTATTGCCTGCTGATTGCGTGGTTCATGTCTGCTCAGCTCTTTGAGTATTGCCTCCTGAGGTCCCTGTTCAGGCGCCACCTGCCGGGGACCAGCCCCAACTGATCCAGGGTATTCGAAGGAGAGATGGCCTAGGCGACTATTTATATGCTAATCAGAGATGTCAAGAATAATAGTATGAGGAGAGCTCAGTAGGAAAATTCGGTGGAGAAAAGAGACTGAGTAGCTTGCTTTATGCGGGAGACCAATCAAACTTCAAGACAAGAAGTTTGCACCACTTCCGTTGGCCGCAGGTGCCCTCTGGAATATCGGGAGGTGCCTCACCCTAGACACCTTCTCGAGTGGGTCTTAGCAGCCCAGGCATAATTAGTAAGCGTGGTTGGGTCCTCGCTCCAGATGGAGACTCAGCTGGAAGTTAAAGGGAAGAATGACAAGGAACTTTATGAATTGGAGCTGTAAGTTAACTCTTTGACAGAGAGAAAGAGATGGTGGTGGGAGACAGCCCCCAGTGAAATCAGAGGTGAGCGCACAAAGCAATACCGTAGGCAGACTGGTTTTTTTGGGGGGGGAGATGCTCGAGAATATCCGGGTGGACTCCTGAGGCTCGATCCCACATTTGCGTATGCCGAGCCTCCTTCCTCATGAACTTTGTCCAGAATGGAATGCCTCCCCGGCTCCCGGCACATGACCTGTGCATGCTCAGTCACGATATCAGTGCATGATCAGCCAGGTGATCACTGACGGCACAGTCACGTGATCAGCGCCTCTCAGTCACGGGATCACCGTATGATAAACACGTGATCAGTGAACGACCAGCCACGTGATCACTGCATGCGCGGTCAGGTGGTCAGTTCCTGATCAGCCACCTGATCAGTGCGTGCACAGTCCCCTGATCAGCGCCTGTCAGTCACTGATCACTGCCTGATAAACACGTGATCAGTGCATGATGAGCCATGGGATCAGTGCTTGATCAGGCACTTCAGTGCATGCGAAGTCACCTGATCAGTGCATGATAGCCACTTGATCAGTGCATGCTCAGTCACGTGATCTGTACTTGATCAGCCACGTGATCAGTGCCTGCAGAGTCACGTGATCAAGGCCTGCTGAGCTGCGTGATTCCTGCCAGCTCATCTGCATGACATTTGCCAGCTGAGCTGCGTGATTCCTGCCTGGTCACCTGCTTGATTATTGCCAGTTGAGCAGCATGATTCGTCACTGCTGAGCTCCATGCTTATTGCCTGCTGATTGCGTGGTTCGTGTCTGCTCAGCTCTTTGAGTATTGCCTCCTGAGGTCCCTGTTCGGGCGCCACCTGCCGGGGACCAGCCCCAGCTGATCCAGGGTATTCGAAGGAGAGATGGCCTGGGTGACTATTTATATGCTAACCAGAGATGTCAAGAATAATAGTATGAGGAGAGCTCAGTAGGAAAATTCGGTGGAGAAAAGAGACTGAGTAGCTTGGTTTACGCGGGAGGCCACTCAAACTTCAAGACAAGAAGTGTGCACCACTTCCGTAGGCCACAGGCGCCCTCTCGAATAGCGGAAGGTGCCTCACCCTAGACACCTTCTCGAGTGGGTCTTAGCAGCCCAGGCATAATTAGTAAACGTGGTGGGTTCCGCGCTCCAGATGGCGACTCAACTGGAAGTTAAAGGGAAGAATGACAAGGAACTTTATGAATTGGAGCTGTAAGTTAACTCTTTGACAGAGAGAGCGAGATGGTGGTGGGGGACAGCCCCCAGTGAAATCAGAGGTGAGAGCACAAAGCAATACAGTAGGCAGACTCTGGTTTTTTTTGGGGGGAGATGCTCGAGAATATCCGGGTGGACTCCTGAGGCTCGATCCCGCATTTGCGTATGCCGAGCCTCCTTCCTCATGACCTTTGTCCAGAGTGGAATGCCTCCCTGTCTCCCGGCACAAGATCAGTGCATGCTCAGTCACGATTTCAGTGCATGATCAGCCACGTGATCACTGACGGCACAGTCACGTGATCAGCGCCTCTCAGTCACGTGATCACCGTATGATAAACACGTGATCAGTGAACGACCAGCCACGTGATCACTGCATGCGCAGTCAGGTTGTCAGTTCCTAATCAGCCACGTGATCAGTGCGTGACCAGTCCCATGTTCAGCGCCTGTCAGTCACTGATCACTGTCTCATAAACACGTGATCAGCACCCGATCACCCACATCATCAGTGCATGCCCAGTCACGTGATCAATGCATGATAGCCACATGATCAGTGCGTGCACAGTCCCATGATCAGCCCTGTCAGTCACTGATCATTGCCTGAGAAACACGTGATCAGTGCATGATGAGCCATGTGATCAGTGCCTGATCAGCCACGTCATCAGTGCATGCGCAGTCAGGTGATCAGTGCATGATAGCCACGTGATCAGTGCGTGCACAGTTCCATGCTCAGCGCCTGTCAGTCACTGATCACTGACTGATAAACACGTGATCAGTGCCCGATCAGCCAGGTCATCAGTGCATGCACAGTCACGTGATCAGTGCATGCTCAGTCACGTGATCTGTTCTTGATCAGCCACGTGATCAGTGTCTGAAGAGTCACGTGATCAGGGCCTGCTGAGCTGCGTGATTCCTGCCGGCTCATCTGCATCACAATTGCCAGCTGAGCTGCGTGATTCCTGTCGGCTAATCTCCTTGTCAATTGCCAGCTGAGCTGCGTGATTCCTGCCTGGTCACCTGCTTGATTATTGCCAGTTGAGCAGCATGATTCGTCACTGCTGAGCTCCATGCTTATTGCCTGCTGATTGCGTGGTTCGTGTCTGCTCAGCTCTTTGAGTATTGCCTTCTGAGGTCCCTGTTCCGGCGCCACCTGCCGGGGACCAGCCCCACCTGATCCAGGGTATTCAACGGAGAAATGGCCTAGGCGGCTACTTATATGCTAATCAGAGATGTTAAGAATAATAGTATGAGGAGAGCTCAGTAGGAAAATTCGGTGGAGAAAAGAGACTGAGTAGCTTGGTTTATGCGGGAGACCAATCAAACTTCAAGACAAGAAGTGTGCACCACTTCCGTAGGCCACCGGCGCCCTCTCGAATAGCGGAAGGTGCCTCACCCTAGACACCTTCTCGAGTGGGTCTTAGCAGCCCAGGCATAATTAGTAAGCGTGGTGGGTTCCGCGCTCCAGATGGAGACTCAGCTGGAAGTTAAAGAGAAGAATGACAAGGAACTTTATGAATTGGAGCTGTAAGTTAACACTTGGACAGAGAAAGCGTGATGGTGGTGGGGGACAGCCCCCAGTGAAATCAGAGGTGAGAGCACAAAGCAATACAGTAGGCAGACTCTGGTTTTTCTTGGGGGGAGATGCTCGAGAATTTCCGGGTGGACTCCTGAAGCTCGATCCCGCATTTGCGTATGCCGAACCTCCTTCCTCATGACCTTTGTTCAGAGTGATATGCCTCCCCGGCTCCGGGCACATGATCAGTGCATGCTCAGTCACGATATCAGTGCCTGCTCAGCCACGGGATCACTGACGGCACAGTCACGTGATCAGCGCCTCTCAGTCACGTGGTCACCGTATGATAAACACGTGATCAGTGAACGACCAGCCACGTGATCACTGCATGCGCAGTCAGGTGGTCAGTTCCTGCTCAGCCACGTGATCAGTGCATGCACAGTCCCATGCTCAGCGCCTGTCAGTCACTGATCACTGCCTGATAATCACGTGATCAGTGCCTGATCAGCCACGTCATCAGTGCATGCGCAGTCACGTGATAAGTGCATGATAGCCAAGTGATCATTGTGTGCACAGTCCCATGATCAGCGCCTGTCAGTCACTGATCATTGCCTGAGAAACACGGGATCAGTGCATGATGAGCCATGTGATCAGTGCCTGAGCAGCCACGTCATCAGTGCATGCGCAGTCACGTGATCAGTGCATGATAGCCACGTGATCAGTGCATGCTCAGTCACGTGATCTGTACTTGATCAGACACGTGATCAGTGCCTGCAGAGTCAGGTGATCAGGGCCTGCTGAGCTGCGTGATTCCTGCCGGCTCATCTGCATGACAATTGCCAGCTGAGCTGCGTGATTCCTGCCTGGTCACCTGCTTGATTATTGCCATTGAGCAGCATGATTCGTCACTGCTGAGGTCCATGCGTATTGCCTGCTGATTGCGTGGTTCGTGTCTGCTCAGCTCTTTGAGTATTGCCTCCTGAGGTCCCTGTTCGGGCGCCACCTGATGGGGACCAGCCCCAGCTGATCCAGGGTATTCGAAGGAGAGATGGCCTGGGCGACTATTTATATGCTAATCAGAGATGTCAAGAATAATAGTATGAGGAGAGCTCAGTAGGAAAATTCGGTGGAGAAAAGAGACTGAGTAGCTTGGTTTATGCGGGAGACCAATCAAACTTCAAGACAAGAAGTTTGCACCACTTCCGAAGGCCGCAGGTGCCCTCTCCAATAGCGGAAGGTGCCTCACCCTAGACACCTTCTCGAGTGGGTCTTAGCAGCCCAGGCATAATTAGTAAGCGTGGTGGGTTCCTCGCTCCAGATGGAGACTCAGCTGGAAGTTAAAGGGAAGAATGACAAGGAACTTTATGAATTGGAGCTGTAAGTTAACTCTTTGACAGAGAGAGCGAGATGGTGGTGGGGGACAGCCCCCAGTGAAATCAGAGGTGAGCGCACAAAGCAATACAGTAGGCACTCTGGTTTTTTTGGGAGGGGAGAAGTTCGAGAATATCCGGGTGGACTCCTGAGGCTCGATCCCGCATTTGCGTATGCCGAGCCTCCTTCCTCATGAACTTTGCCCAGAGTGGAATGCCTCCCCGGCTCCCGGTACATGACCTGTGCATGCTCAGTCACGATATCAGTGCATGATCAGCCAGGTGATCACTGACGGCACAGTCACGTGATCAGCGCCTCTCAGTCACGTGATCACCGTATGATAAACACGTCATAAGTGATCGACCAGCCAAGTGATCACTGCATGCGCAGTCAGGTGGTCAGTTCCAGATCAGCCATGTGATCACTGACAGCACAGTCACTTGATCAGCGCCTCTCAGTCACGTGATCACCATATGATAAACACGTGATCAGTGAACGACCAGCCACGTGATCACTGCATGCACAGTCAGGTTGTCAGTTCCTGATCAGCCACGTGATCAGTGCGTCCACAGTCCCATGCTCAGCGCCTGTCAGTCACTGATCACTGCCTGATAAACACGGGATCAGCCCTCCATCACCCACGTCATCAGTGCATGCGCAGTCACGTGATCAGTGCATGATAGCCACGTGATCAGTGCGTGCACAGTCCTATGATCAGAGCCTGTCAGTCTCTGATCACTGCCTGATAAACACGTGATCAGTGCATGATGAGCCATGTGATCAGTGCTTGATCAACCACATCATCAGTGCATTCGAAGTCAGGTTATCAGTGCATGATAGCCACGTGATCAGTGCATGCTCAGCCACGTGATCTGGACTTGATCAGCCACGTGATCAGTGCCTGCAGAGTCACGTGGTCAGGGCCTGCTGAGCTGCGTGATTCCTGCCGGCTCATCTGCATGACAATTGCCAGCTGAGCTGCGTGATTCCTGTCGGCTCATCTGCTTGACAATTGCCAACTGAGCTGCGTGATTCCTGCCTGGTCACCTGCTTGATTATTGCCAGTTGAGCAGCATGATTCGACACTGCCGAGCTCCATGCTTATTGCCTGCTGATTGCGTGGTTCATGTCTGCTCAGCTCTTTGAGTATTGCCTCCTGAGGTCCCTGTTCAGGCGCCACCTGCCGGGGACCAGCCCCAACTGATCCAGGGTATTCGAAGGAGAGATGGCCTAGGCGACTATTTATATGCTAATCAGAGATGTCAAGAATAATAGTATGAGGAGAGCTCAGTAGGAAAATTCGGTGGAGAAAAGAGACTGAGTAGCTTGCTTTATGCGGGAGACCAATCAAACTTCAAGACAAGAAGTTTGCACCACTTCCGTTGGCCGCAGGTGCCCTCTGGAATATCGGGAGGTGCCTCACCCTAGACACCTTCTCGAGTGGGTCTTAGCAGCCCAGGCATAATTAGTAAGCGTGGTTGGGTCCTCGCTCCAGATGGAGACTCAGCTGGAAGTTAAAGGGAAGAATGACAAGGAACTTTATGAATTGGAGCTGTAAGTTAACTCTTTGACAGAGAGAAAGAGATGGTGGTGGGAGACAGCCCCCAGTGAAATCAGAGGTGAGCGCACAAAGCAATACCGTAGGCAGACTGGTTTTTTTGGGGGGGAGATGCTCGAGAATATCCGGGTGGACTCCTGAGGCTCGATCCCACATTTGCGTATGCCGAGCCTCCTTCCTCATGAACTTTGTCCAGAATGGAATGCCTCCCCGGCTCCCGGCACATGACCTGTGCATGCTCAGTCACGATATCAGTGCATGATCAGCCAGGTGATCACTGACGGCACAGTCACGTGATCAGCGCCTCTCAGTCACGGGATCACCGTATGATAACACGTGATCAGTGAACGACCAGCCACGTGATCACTGCATGCGCGGTCAGGTGGTCAGTTCCTGATCAGCCACCTGATCAGTGCGTGCACAGTCCCCTGATCAGCGCCTGTCAGTCACTGATCACTGCCTGATAAACACGTGATCAGTGCATGATGAGCCATGGGATCAGTGCTTGATCAGGCACTTCAGTGCATGCGAAGTCACCTGATCAGTGCATGATAGCCACTTGATCAGTGCATGCTCAGTCACGTGATCTGTACTTGATCAGCCACGTGATCAGTGCCTGCAGAGTCACGTGATCAAGGCCTGCTGAGCTGCGTGATTCCTGCCAGCTCATCTGCATGACATTTGCCAGCTGAGCTGCGTGATTCCTGCCTGGTCACCTGCTTGATTATTGCCAGTTGAGCAGCATGATTCGTCACTGCTGAGCTCCATGCTTATTGCCTGCTGATTGCGTGGTTCGTGTCTGCTCAGCTCTTTGAGTATTGCCTCCTGAGGTCCCTGTTCGGGCGCCACCTGCCGGGGACCAGCCCCAGCTGATCCAGGGTATTCGAAGGAGAGATGGCCTGGGTGACTATTTATATGCTAACCAGAGATGTCAAGAATAATAGTATGAGGAGAGCTCAGTAGGAAAATTCGGTGGAGAAAAGAGACTGAGTAGCTTGGTTTACGCGGGAGGCCACTCAAACTTCAAGACAAGAAGTGTGCACCACTTCCGTAGGCCACAGGCGCCCTCTCGAATAGCGGAAGGTGCCTCACCCTAGACACCTTCTCGAGTGGGTCTTAGCAGCCCAGGCATAATTAGTAAACGTGGTGGGTTCCGCGCTCCAGATGGAGACTCAACTGGAAGTTAAAGGGAAGAATGACAAGGAACTTTATGAATTGGAGCTGTAAGTTAACTCTTTGACAGAGAGAGCGAGATGGTGGTGGGGGACAGCCCCCAGTGAAATCAGAGGTGAGAGCACAAAGCAATACAGTAGGCAGACTCTGGTTTTTTTTGGGGGGAGATGCTCGAGAATATCCGGGTGGACTCCTGAGGCTCGATCCCGCATTTGCGTATGCCGAGCCTCCTTCCTCATGACCTTTGTCCAGAGTGGAATGCCTCCCTGTCTCCCGGCACAAGATCAGTGCATGCTCAGTCACGATTTCAGTGCATGATCAGCCACGTGATCACTGACGGCACAGTCACGTGATCAGCGCCTCTCAGTCACGTGATCACCGTATGATAAACACGTGATCAGTGAACGACCAGCCACGTGATCACTGCATGCGCAGTCAGGTTGTCAGTTCCTGATCAGCCACGTGATCAGTGCGTGCACAGTCCCATGATCAGCGCCTGTCAGTCATTGATCACTGCCTGATAAACACGGGATCAGCCCTCGATCACCCACGTCATCAGTGCATGCGCAGTCACGTGATCAGTGGCATGATAGCCACGTGATCAGTGCGTGCACAGTCCTATGATCAGAGCCTGTCAGTCTCTGATCACTGCCTGATAAACACGTGATCAGTGCATGATGAGCCATGTGATCAGTGCTTGATCAACCACATCATCAGTGCATTCGAGTCAGGTTATCAGTGCATGATAGCCACGTGATCAGTGCATGCTCAGCCACGTGATTCTGGACTTGATCAGCCACGTGATCAGTGCCTGCAGAGTCACGTGGTCAGGGCCTGCTGAGCTGCGTGATTCCTGCCGGCTCATCTGCATCACAATTGCCAGCTGAGCTGCGTGATTCCTGTCGGCTAATCTCCTTGTCAATTGCCAGCTGAGCTGCGTGATTCCTGCCTGGTCACCTGCTTGATTATTGCCAGTTCAGCAGCATGATTCGTCACTGCTGAGCTCCATGCTTATTGCCTGCTGATTGCGTGGTTCGTGTCTGCTCAGCTCTTTGAGTATTGCCTTCTGAGGTCCCTGTTCCGGCGCCACCTGCCGGGGACCAGCCCCACCTGATCCAGGGTATTCAACGGAGAAATGGCCTAGGCGGCTACTTATATGCTAATCAGAGATGTTAAGAATAATAGTATGAGGAGAGCTCAGTAGGAAAATTCGGTGGAGAAAAGAGACTGAGTAGCTTGGTTTATGCGGGAGACCAATCAAACTTCAAGACAAGAAGTGTGCACCACTTCCGTAGGCCACCGGCGCCCTCTCGAATAGCGGAAGGTGCCTCACCCTAGACACCTTCTCGAGTGGGTCTTAGCAGCCCAGGCATAATTAGTAAGCGTGGTGGGTTCCGCGCTCCAGATGGAGACTCAGCTGGAAGTTAAAGAGAAGAATGACAAGGAACTTTATGAATTGGAGCTGTAAGTTAACACTTGGACAGAGAAAGCGTGATGGTGGTGGGGGACAGCCCCCAGTGAAATCAGAGGTGAGAGCACAAAGCAATACAGTAGGCAGACTCTGGTTTTTCTTGGGGGGAGATGCTCGAGAATTTCCGGGTGGACTCCTGAAGCTCGATCCCGAATTTGCGTATGCCGAGCCTCCTTCCTCATGACCTTTGTTCAGAGTGATATGCCTCCCCGGCTCCGGGCACATGATCAGTGCATGCTCAGTCACGATATCAGTGCCTGCTCAGCCACGGGATCACTGACGGCACAGTCACGTGATCAGCGCCTCTCAGTCACGTGGTCACCGTATGATAAACACGTGATCAGTGAACGACCAGCCACGTGATCACTGCATGCGCAGTCAGGTGGTCAGTTCCTGCTCAGCCACGTGATCAGTGCATGCACAGTCCCATGCTCAGCGCCTGTCAGTCACTGATCACTGCCTTGATAATCACGTGATCAGTGCCTGATCAGCCACGTCATCAGTGCATGCGCAGTCACGTGATAAGTGCATGATAGCCAAGTGATCATTGTGTGCACAGTCCCATGATCAGCGCCTGTCAGTCACTGATCATTGCCTGAGAAACACGGGATCAGTGCATGATGAGCCATGTGATCAGTGCCTGAGCAGCCACGTCATCAGTGCATGCGCAGTCACGTGATCAGTGCATGATAGCCACGTGATCAGTGCATGCTCAGTCACGTGATCTGTACTTGATCAGACACGTGATCAGTGCCTGCAGAGTCAGGTGATCAGGGCCTGCTGAGCTGCGTGATTCCTGCCGGCTCATCTGCATGACAATTGCCAGCTGAGCTGCGTGATTCCTGCCTGGTCACCTGCTTGATTATTGCCATTGAGCAGCATGATTCGTCACTGCTGAGGTCCATGCGTATTGCCTGCTGATTGCGTGGTTCGTGTCTGCTCAGCTCTTTGAGTATTGCCTCCTGAGGTCCCTGTTCGGGCGCCACCTGATGGGGACCAGCCCCAGCTGATCCAGGGTATTCGAAGGAGAGATGGCCTGGGCGACTATTTATATGCTAATCAGAGATGTCAAGAATAATAGTATGAGGAGAGCTCAGTAGGAAAATTCGGTGGAGAAAAGAGACTGAGTAGCTTGGTTTATGCGGGAGACCAATCAAACTTCAAGACAAGAAGTTTGCACCACTTCCGTAGGCCACAGGCGCCCTCTCCAATAGCGGAAGGTGCCTCACCCTAGACACCTTCTCGAGTGGGTCTTAGCAGCCCAGGCATAATTAGTAAGCGTGGTGGGTTCCGCGCTCCAGATGGAGACTCAGCTGGAAGTTAAAGAGAAGAATGACAAGGAACTTTATGAATTGGAGCTGTAAGTTAACACTTGGACAGAGAAAGCGTGATGGTGGTGGGGGACAGCCCCCAGTGAAATCAGAGGTGAGAGCACAAAGCAATACAGTAGGCAGACTCTGGTTTTTCTTGGGGGGAGATGCTCGAGAATTTCCGGGTGGACTCCTGAGGCTCGATCCCGCATTTGCGTATGCCGAGCCTCCTTCCTCATGACCTTTGTTCAGAGTGATATGCCTCCCCGGCTCCCGGCACATGATCAGTGCATGCTCAGTCACGATATCAGTGCCTGCTCAGCCACGTGATCACTGACGGCACAGTCACGTGATCAGCGCCTCTCAGTCACGTGGTCACCGTATGATAAACACGTGATCAGTGACCGACCAGCCACGTGATCACTGCATGCGCGGTCAGGTGGTCAGTTCCTAATCAGCCACGTGATCAGTGCGTGACCAGTCCCATGTTCAGCGCCTGTCAGTCACTGATCACTGTCTCATAAACACGTGATCAGCACCCGATCACCCACATCATCAGTGCATGCCCAGTCACGTGATCAATGCATGATAGCCACGTGATCAGTGCGTGCACAGTCCCATGATCAGCCCTGTCAGTCACTGATCATTGCCTGAGAAACACGTGATCAGTGCATGATGAGCCATGTGATCAGTGCCTGATCAGCCACGTCATCAGTGCATGCGCAGTCAGGTGATCAGTGCATGATAGCCACGTGATCAGTGCGTGCACAGTTCCATGCTCAGCGCCTGTCAGTCACTGATCACTGACTGATAAACACGTGATCAGTGCCCGATCAGCCAGGTCATCAGTGCATGCACAGTCACGTGATCAGTGCATGCTCAGTCACGTGATCTGTTCTTGATCAGCCACGTGATCAGTGTCTGAAGAGTCACGTGATCAGGGCCTGCTGAGCTGCGTGATTCCTGCCGGCTCATCTGCATCACAATTGCCAGCTGAGCTGCGTGATTCCTGTCGGCTAATCTCCTTGTCAATTGCCAGCTGAGCTGCGTGATTCCTGCCTGGTCACCTGCTTGATTATTGCCAGTTGAGCAGCATGATTCGTCACTGCTGAGCTCCATGCTTATTGCCTGCTGATTGCGTGGTTCGTGTCTGCTCAGCTCTTTGAGTATTGCCTTCTGAGGTCCCTGTTCCGGCGCCACCTGCCGGGGACCAGCCCCACCTGATCCAGGGTATTCAACGGAGAAATGGCCTAGGCGACTACTTATATGCTAATCAGAGATGTTAAGAATAATAGTATGAGGAGAGCTCAGTAGGAAAATTCGGTGGAGAAAAGAGACTGAGTAGCTTGGTTTATGCGGGAGACCAATCAAACTTCAAGACAAGAAGTGTGCACCACTTCCGTAGGCCACCGGCGCCCTCTCGAATAGCGGAAGGTGCCTCACCCTAGACACCTTCTCGAGTGGGTCTTAGCAGCCCAGGCATAATTAGTAAGCGTGGTGGGTTCCGCGCTCCAGATGGAGACTCAGCTGGAAGTTAAAGAGAAGAATGACAAGGAACTTTATGAATTGGAGCTGTAAGTTAACACTTGGACAGAGAAAGCGTGATGGTGGTGGGGGACAGCCCCCAGTGAAATCAGAGGTGAGAGCACAAAGCAATACAGTAGGCAGACTCTGGTTTTTCTTGGGGGGAGATGCTCGAGAATTTCCGGGTGGACTCCTGAAGCTCGATCCCGCATTTGCGTATGCCGAGCCTCCTTCCTCATGACCTTTGTTCAGAGTGATATGCCTCCCCGGCTCCGGGCACATGATCAGTGCATGCTCAGTCACGATATCAGTGCCTGCTCAGCCACGGGATCACTGACGGCACAGTCACGTGATCAGCGCCTCTCAGTCACGTGGTCACCGTATGATAAACACGTGATCAGTGAACGACCAGCCACGTGATCACTGCATGCGCAGTCAGGTGGTCAGTTCCTGCTCAGCCACGTGATCAGTGCATGCACAGTCCCATGCTCAGCGCCTGTCAGTCACTGATCACTGCCTGATAATCACGTGATCAGTGCCTGATCAGCCACGTCATCAGTGCATGCGCAGTCACGTGATAATGCATGATAGCCAAGTGATCATTGTGTGCACAGTCCCATGATCAGCGCCTGTCAGTCACTGATCATTGCCTGAGAAACACGGGATCAGTGCATGATGAGCCATGTGATCAGTGCCTGAGCAGCCACGTCATCAGTGCCTGGGCAGTCACGTGATCAGTGCATGATAGCCACGTGATCAGTGCATGCTCAGTCACGTGATCTGTACTTGATCAGACACGTGATCAGTGCCTGCAGAGTCAGGTGATCAGGGCCTGCTGAGCTGCGTGATTCCTGCCGGCTCATCTGCATGACAATTGCCAGCTGAGCTGCGTGATTCCTGCCTGGTCACCTGCTTGATTATTGCCATTGAGCAGCATGATTCGTCACTGCTGAGGTCCATGCGTATTGCCTGCTGATTGCGTGGTTCGTGTCTGCTCAGCTCTTTGAGTATTGCCTCCTGAGGTCCCTGTTCGGGCGCCACCTGATGGGGACCAGCCCCAGCTGATCCAGGGTATTCGAAGGAGAGATGGCCTGGGCGACTATTTATATGCTAATCAGAGATGTCAAGAATAATAGTATGAGGAGAGCTCAGTAGGAAAATTCGGTGGAGAAAAGAGACTGAGTAGCTTGGTTTATGCGGGAGACCAATCAAACTTCAAGACAAGAAGTTTGCACCACTTCCGTAGGCCACAGGCGCCCTCTCCAATAGCGGAAGGTGCCTCACCCTAGACACCTTCTCGAGTGGGTCTTAGCAGCCCAGGCATAATTAGTAAGCGTGGTGGGTTCCGCGCTCCAGATGGAGACTCAGCTGGAAGTTAAAGAGAAGAATGACAAGGAACTTTATGAATTGGAGCTGTAAGTTAACACTTGGACAGAGAAAGCGTGATGGTGGTGGGGGACAGCCCCCAGTGAAATCAGAGGTGAGAGCACAAAGCAATACAGTAGGCAGACTCTGGTTTTTCTTGGGGGGAGATGCTCGAGAATATCCGGGTGGACTCCTGAGGCTCGATCCCGCATTTGCGTATGCCGAGCCTCCTTCCTCATGACCTTGTCCAGAGTGGAATGCCTCCCCGGCTCCCGGCACATGACCTGTGCATGCTCAGTCACGATATCAGTGCATGATCAGCCAGGTGATCACTGACGGCACAGTCACGTGATCAGCGCCTCTCAGTCACGTGATCACCGTATGATAAACACGTGATCAGTGAACGACCAGCCACGTGATCACTGCATGCGCAGTCAGGTGGTCAGTTCCTGATCAGCCACGTGATCAGTGCGTGCACAGTCCCATGCTCAGCGCCTGTCAGTCACTGATCACTGCCTGATAAACACGTGATCAGTGCCTGATCAGCCACGTCATCAGTGCATGCGCAGTCACGTGATAGTGCATGATAGCCACGTGATCAGTGCGTGCACAGTCCCATGATCAGCGCCTGTCAGTCACTGATCATTGCCTGAGAAACACGTGATCAGTGCATGATGAGCCATGTGATCAGTGCCTGATCAGCCACGTCATCAGTGCATGCCAGGTGATCAGTGCATGATAGCCACGTGATCATGCAGCTCAGTCACGTGATCTGTACTTGATCAGCCACGTGATCAGTGCCTGCAGAGTCACGTGATCAGGGCCTGCTGAGCTGCGTGATTCCTGCCGGCTCATCTGCATGACAATTGCCAGCTGAGCTGCGTGATTCCTGCCTGGTCACCTGCTTGATTATTGCCAGTTGAGCAGCATGATTCGTCACTGCTGAGCTCCATGCTTATTGCCTGCTGATTGCGTGGTTCGTGTCTGCTCAGCTCTTTGAGTATTGCCTCCTGAGGTCCCTGTTCGGGCGCCACCTGCCGGGGACCAGCCCCAGCTGATCCAGGGTATTCGAAGGAGAGATGGCCTGGGCGACTATTTATATGCTAATCAGAGATGTCAAGAATAATAGTATGAGGAGAGCTCAGTAGGAAAATTCGGTGGAGAAAAGAGACTGAGTAGCTTGGTTTACGCGGGAGACCAATCAAACTTCAAGACAAGAAGTTTGCACCACTTCCGTAGGCCACAGGCGCCCTCTCGAATAGCGGAAGGTGCCTAACCCTAGACACCTTCTCGAGTGGGTTTTAGCAGTCCAGGCAAAATTAGTAAGCGTGGTTTGTTCCACGCTCCAGATGGAGACTCGGCTGGAAGGTACAGGGAAGAATGACAAGGAACTTTATGAATTGGAGGTGTAAGTTAACTGTTTGACAGAGAGAGCGAGATGGTGGTGGGGGACAGCCCCCAGTGAAATCAGAGGTGAGAGCACAAAGCAATACAGTAGGCAGACTCTGGTTTTTTTTGGGGGGGGAGATGCTCGAGAATATCCGGGTGGACTCCTGAGGCTCGATCCCGCATTTTACTATGCCGAGCCTCCTTCCTCATGACCTTTGTCCAGAGTGGAATGCCTCCCCTGCTCCCGGCACATGATCAGTGCATGCTCAGTCACGATATCAGTGCATGATCAGCCACGTGATCACTGACGGCACAGTCACGTGATCAGCGCGTCTCAGTCACGTGATCACCGTATGATAAACACATGATCAGTGAACGAGCAGCCACCTGATCACTGCATGCGCAGTCAGGTGGTCAGTTCCTGATCAGCCACGTGATCAGTGCCTGCACAGTCCATGCTCAGCGCCTGTCAGTCACTGATCACTGGCGGATAAACTCGTGATCAGTGCATGATGAGCCACGTGATCAATGCCCGATCAGCCACGTTATCAGTGCAAGCGCAGTCACGTGATCAGTGCATGATAGCCACGTGATCAGTGCGTGCACAGTCCCATGATCAGCGCCTGTCAGTCACTGATCAGTGCCTGATAAACACGTGATCAGTGCATGATGAGCCATGTGATCAGTGCCTGATCAGCCACGAAATCAGTGCATGCGCAGTCACGTGATTAGTGCATGATAGCCACGTGATCAGTGCGTGCACAATCCCTTGATCAGCGCCTGTCAGTCACTGATCACTGCCTGATAAACATGTATCAGTGCATGATGAGCCATGTGATCAGTGCCTGATCAGCCTCGTCATCAGTGCATGCGCAGTCCCGTGATCAGTGCATGATAGCCACGTGATCAGTGCATGCTCAGTCACGTGATCTGTACTTGATCAGCCACGTGATCAGTGCCTGCAGAGTCACGTGATCAGGGCCTGCTGAGCTGCGTGATTCCTGCCGGCTCATCTGCTTGACAATTGCCAGCTGAGCTGCGTGATTCCTGTCGGCTCATCTGCTTGACAATTGCCAGCTGAGTTGCATGATTCCTGCCTGGTCACCTGCTTGATTATTGCCAGTTGAGCAGCATGATTCGTCACTGCTGAGCTCCATGCTTATTGCCTGCTGATTGCATGATTCGTGTCTGCTCAGCTCTTTGAGTATTGCCTCCTGAGGTCCCTGTTCCGGCGCCACCTGCCGGGGACCAGCCCCAGCTCATCCAGGGTATTCGAAGGAGAGATGGCCTAGGCGACTATTTATATGCTAATCGGAGATGCCAAGAATAATTATATGAGGATAGCTCAGTAGGAAAATTCGGTGGAGAAAAGAGACTGAGTAGCTTGGTTTACGCGGGAGACCAATCAAACTTCAAGACAAGAAGTTTGCACCACTTACATAGGCCGAAGACGCCCTCTCGAATAGCGGAAGGTGCCTCACCCTAGACACCTTCTCGAGTGGGTCTTAGCAGCCCAGGCATAATTAGTAAGCGTGGTGGGTTCCGCGCTCCAGATGGAGACTCAGCTGGAAGTTAAAGAGAAGAATGACAAGGAACTTTATGAATTGGAGCTGTAAGTTAACACTTGGACAGAGAAAGCGTGATGGTGGTGGGGGACAGCCCCCAGTGAAATCAGAGGTGAGAGCACAAAGCAATACAGTAGGCAGACTCTGGTTTTTCTTGGGGGGAGATGCTCGAGAATTTCCGGGTGGACTCCTGAGGCTCGATCCCGCATTTGCGTATGCCGAGCCTCCTTCCTCATGACCTTTGTCAGAGTGGAATGCCTCCCCGGCTCCCGGCACATGACCTGTGCATGCTCAGTCACGATATCAGTGCCTGCTCAGCCACGTGATCACTGACGGCACAGTCACGTGATCAGCGCCTCTCAGTCACGTGGTCACCGTATGATAAACACGTGATCAGTGAACGACCAGCCACGTGATCACTGCATGCGCAGTCAGGTGGTCAGTTCCTGATCAGCCACGTGATCAGTGCGTGCACAGTCCCATGATCAGCGCCTGTCAGTCACTGATCACTGCCTGATAAACACATGATCAGCACCTGATCACCCACATCATCAGTGCATGCGCAGTCACGTGATCAGTGCATGATAGCCACGTGATCAGTGTGTGCACAGTCCCATGATCAGCGCCTGTCAGTCACTGATCACTGCCTGATAAAAACGTGATCAGTGCATGATGAGCCATGTGATCAGTGCCTGATCAGCCTCGTCATCAGTGCATGCGCAGTCACCTGATCAGTGCATGCTCGCCACGTGATCAGTGCATGCTCAGTCACGTGATCTGTACTTGATCAGCCACGTGATCAGTGCCTGCAGAGTCACGAGATCAGGGCCTGATGAGCTGCGTGATTCCTGCCGGCTCATCTGCATGACAATTGCCAGCTGAGCTGCGTGATTCCTGCCGGCTCATCTGCTTGACAATTGCCAGCTGAGCTGCGTGATTCCTGCCTGGTCACCTGCTTGATTATTGCCATTGAGCAGCATGATTCGTCACTGCTGAGCTCCATGCGTATTGCCTGCTGATTGCGTGGTTCGTGTCTGCTCAGCTCTTTGAGTATTGCCTCCTGAGGTCCCTGTTCGGGCGCCACCTGCTGGGGACCAGCCCCAGCTGATCCAGGGTATTCGAAGGAGAGATGGCCTGGGCGACTATTTATATGCTAATCAGAGATGTCAAGAATAATAGTATGAGGAGAGCTCAGTAGGAAAATTCGGTGGAGAAAAGAGACTGAGTAGCTTGGTTTATGCGGGAGACCAATCAAACTTCAAGACAAGAAGTTTGCACCACTTCCGTAGGCCACAGGCGCCCTCTCGAATAGCGGAAGGTGCCTCACCCTAGACACCTTCTCGAGTGGGTCTTAGCAGCCCAGGCATAATTAGTAAGCGTGGTGGGTTCCGCGCTCCAGATGGAGACTCAGCTGGAAGTTAAAGAGAAGAATGACAAGGAACTTTATGAATTGGAGCTGTAAGTTAACACTTGGACAGAGAAAGCGTGATGGTGGTGGGGGACAGCCCCCAGTGAAATCAGAGGTGAGAGCACAAAGCAATACAGTAGGCAGACTCTGGTTTTTCTTGGGGGGAGATGCTCGAGAATTTCCGGGTGGACTCCTGAGGCTCGATCCCGCATTTGCGTATGCTGAGCCTCCTTCCTCATGACCTTTGTCGAAATGGAATGCCTCCCCGGCTCCCGGCACATGACCTGTGCATGCTCAGTCACGATATCAGTGCATGATCAGCCACGTGATCACTGACGGCACAGTCACGTGATCAGCGCCTCTCAGTCACGTTATCACCGTATGATAAACACGTGATCAGTGAACGACCAGCCACGTGATCACTGCATGCGCAGTCAGGTGGTCAGTTCCTGATCAGCCACGTGATCAGTGCGTGCACAGTCCCCTGATCAGCGCCTGTCAGTCACTGATCACTGCCTGATAAACACATGATCAGCACCCGATCACCCACATCATCAGTGCATGCGCAGTCACGTGATGAGTGCATGATAGCCAGGTGATCAGTGCGTGCACAGTCCCATGATCAGCGCCTGTCAGTCACTGATCAGTGCCTGATAAACACGTGATCAGTGCATGATGAGCCATGTGATCAGTGCCTGATCAGCCTCGTCATCAGTGCATGCGCAGTCACCTGATCAGTGCATGATAGCCACGTGATCAGTGCATGCTCAGTCACGTGATCTGTACTTGATCAGCCACGTGATCAGTGCCTGCAGAGTCACGTGATCAGGGCCTGCTGAGCTGGGTGATTCCTGCCGGCTCATCTGCATGACAATTGCCAGCTGAGCTGCGTGATTCCTGTCGGCCATTCCTGCCTGGTCACCTGCTTGATTATTGCCATTGAGCAGCATGATTCGTCACTGCTGAGCTCCATGCGTATTGCCTGCTGATTGCGTGGTTCGTGTCTGCTCAGCTCTTTGAGTATTGCCTCCTGAGGTCCCTGTTCGGGCGCCACCTGATGGGGACCAGCCCCAGCTGATCCAGGGTATTCGAAGGAGAGATGGCCTGGGCGACTATTTATATGCTAATCAGAGATGTCAAGAATAATAGTATGAGGAGAGCTCAGTAGGAAAATTCGGTGGAGAAAAGAGACTGAGTAGCTTGGTTTATGCGGGAGACCAATCAAACTTCAAGACAAGAAGTTTGCACCACTTCCGTAGGCCACAGGCGCCCTCTCGAATAGCGGAAGGTGCCTCACCCTAGACACCTTCTCGAGTGGGTCTTAGCAGCCCAGGCATAATTAGTAAGCGTGGTGGGTTCCGCGCTCCAGATGGAGACTCAGCTGGAAGTTAAAGAGAAGAATGACAAGGAACTTTATGAATTGGAGCTGTAAGTTAACACTTGGACAGAGAAAGCGTGATGGTGGTGGGGGACAGCCCCCAGTGAAATCAGAGGTGAGAGCACAAAGCAATACAGTAGGCAGACTCTGGTTTTTCTTGGGGGGAGATGCTCGAGAATTTCCGGGTGGACTCCTGAGGCTCGATCCCGCATTTGCGTATGCCGAGCCTCCTTCCTCATGACCTTTGTTCAGAGTGATATGCCTCCCCGGCTCCCGGCACATGATCAGTGCATGCTCAGTCACGATATCAGTGCCTGCTCAGCCACGTGATCACTGACGGCACAGTCACGTGATCAGCGCCTCTCAGTCACGTGGTCACCGTATGATAAACACGTGATCAGTGAACGACCAGCCACGTGATCACTGCATGCGCGGTCAGGTGGTCAGTTCCTGATCAGCCACGTGATCAGTGCGTGCACAGTCCCATGATCAGCGCCTGTCAGTCACTGATCACTGCCTGATAAACACATGATCAGCACCCGATCACCCACATCATCAGTGCATGCGCAGTCACCTGATCAGTGCATGATAGCCACGTGATCAGTGCGTGCACAGTCCCATGATCAGCGCCTGTCAGTCACTGAACACTGCCTGATAAAAACGTGATCAGTGCATGATGAGCCATGTGATCAGTGCCTGATCAGCCTCGTCATCAGTGCATGCGCAGTCACCTGATCAGTGCATGCTCGCCACGTGATCAGTGCATGCTCAGTCACGTGATCTGTACTTGATCAGCCACGTGATCAGTGCCTGCAGAGTCACGTGATCAGGGCCTGCTGAGCTGCGTGATTCCTGCTGGCTCATCTGCATGACAATTGCCAGCTGAGCTGCGTGATTCCTGTCGGCTCATCTGCTTGACAATTGCCAGCTAAGCTGCGTGATTCCTGCCTGGTCACCTGCTTGATTATGCCAGTTGAGCAGCATGATACGCCACTGCTGAGCTCCATGCTTATTGCCTGCTGATTGCGTGGTTCGTGTCTGCTCAGCTGTTTGAGTATTGCCTCCTGAGGTCCCTGTTCGGGCGCCACCTGCCGGGGACCAGCCCCAGCTGATCCAGAGTACTCGAAGGAGAGATGGCCTAGGCGACTCTTTATATGCTAATCAGAGATATCAAGAATAATAGTATGAGGATAGCTCAGTAGGAAAATTCGGTGGAGAAAAGAGACTGAGTAGCTTGGTTTACGCCGCAGACCAATCAATCTTCAAGACAAGAATTTGCACCACTTACGTAGGCCGCAGGCGCCCTCTCGAATAGCGGAAGGTGCCTAACCCTAGACACCTTCTCGAGTGGGTTTTAGCAGTCCAGGCAAAATTAGTAAGCGTGGTTTGTTCCACGCTCCAGATGGAGACTCGGCTGGAAGGTACAGGGAAGAATGACAAGGAACTTTATGAATTGGAGGTGTAAGTTAACTGTTTGACAGAGAGAGCGAGATGGTGGTGGGGGACAGCCCCCAGTGAAATCAGAGGTGAGAGCACAAAGCAATACAGTAGGCAGACTCTGGTTTTTTTTGGGGGGGGAGATGCTCGAGAATATCTGGGTGGACTCCTGAGGCTCGATCCCGCATTTTACTATGCCGAGCCTCCTTCCTCATGACCTTTGTCCAGAGTGGAATGCCTCCCCGGCTCCCGGCACATGATCAGTGCATGCTCAGTCACGATATCAGTGCATGATCAGCCACGTGATCACTGACGGCACAGTCACGTGATCAGCGCGTCTCAGTCACGTGATCACCGTATGATAAACACATGATCAGTGAACGAGCAGCCACCTGATCACTGCATGCGCAGTCAGGTGGTCAGTTCCTGATCAGCCACGTGATCAGTGCCTGCACAGTCCCATGCTCACGGCCTGTCAGTCACTGATCACTGGCGGATAAACTCGTGATCAGTGCATGATGAGCCACGTGATCAATGCCCGATCAGCCACGTTATCAGTGCATGCGCAGTCACGTCATCAGTGCATGATAGCCACGTGATCAGTGCGTGCACAGTCCCATGATCAGCGCCTGTCAGTCACTGATCACTGCCGGATAAACTCGTGATCAGTGCATGATGAGCCACGTCATCAATGCCCGATCAGCCACGTCATCAGTGCATTCGCAGTCACGTGATCAGTGCATGATAGCCACGTGATCAGTGCGTGCACAGTCCCATGATCAGCGCCTGTCAGTCACTGATCAGTGCCTGATAAACACGTGATCAGTGCATGATGAGCCATGTGATCAGTGCCTGATCAGCCACGAAATCAGTGCATGCGCAGTCACGTGATCAGTGCATGATAGCCACGTGATCAGTGCGTGCACAATCCCTTGATCAGCGCCTGTCAGTCACTGATCACTGCCTGATAAACATGTATCAGTGCATGATGAGCCATGTGATCAGTGCCTGATCAGCCAGGTCATCAGTGCATGCGCAGTCCCGTGATCAGTGCATGATAGCCACGTGATCAGTGCATGCTCGGTCACGTGATCTGTACTTGATCAGCCACGTGATCAGTGCCTGCAGAGTCACGTGATCAGGGCCTGCTGAGCTGCGTGATTCCTGCCGGCTCATCTGCTTGACAATTGCCAGCTGAGCTGCGTGATTCCTGTCGGCTCATCTGCTTGACAATTTCCAGCTGAGTTGCATGATTCCTGCCTGGTCACCTGCTTGATTATTGCCAGTTGAGCAGCATGATTCGTCACTGCTGAGCTCCATGCTTTATTGCCTGCTGATTGCATGATTCGTGTCTGCTCAGCTCTTTGAGTATTGCCTCCTGAGGTCCCTGTTCCGGCGCCACCTGCCGGGGACCAGCCCCAGCTCATCCAGGGTATTCGAAGGAGAGATGGCCTAGGCGACTATTTATATGCTAATCGGAGATGCCAAGAATAATTATATGAGGATAGCTCAGTAGGAAAATTCGGTGGAGAAAAGAGACTGAGTAGCTTGGTTTACGCGGGAGACCAATCAAACTTCAAGACAAGAAGTTTGCACCACTTCCGTAGGCCACAGGCGCCCTCTCCAATAGCGGAAGGTGCCTCACCCTAGACACCTTCTCGAGTGGCTCTTAGCAGCCCAGGCATAATTAGTAAGCATGGTGGGTTCCGCACTCCAGATGGAGACGAAGCTGGAAGTTAAAGGGAAGAATGAAAAGGAACTTTATGAATTGGAGCTGTAAGTTAACACTTTGACAGAGAGAGCGAGATGGTGGTGGGGGATAGCCCCCAGTGAAATCAGAGGTGAGAGCACAAAGCAATACAGTAGGCAGACTCTGGTTGTTTTGGGGGGGAGATGCTCGAGAATATCCGGGTGGACTCCTGAGGCTCGATCCCGCATTTGCGTATGCCGAGCCTCCTTCCTCATGACCTTTGTCCAGAGTGGAATGCCTCCCCGGTTCCCGGCACATGATCAGTGCATGCTCAGTCACGATATCAGTGCCTGCTCAGCCACGTGATCACTGACTTCCCTCGACTTGTGCAGGTGACCTCAGGGGGCTTCTCATGGTGGCTCTGAGAAGTCAGGGAAACTGGAGGTGGGAGGGGCCTCTCGGGACTCCAGTGGGTTTGGTGCATTGGAAGAGGGCCTCATCTCCAGTTGAGGCAGGAACCTCAGGATTTCTCTGATTTCAGACTCCGATCGCAGGGTCCCTGCAGACTGGGGACAGGAGAGTCAGGCCTCGTCTTGGGTTGAGGCATGGAACTCGGCTTGCCTCTCGAGGTGTCCCCGGGGAGAGAGGCCACTTGTCGAGCTGTATTTGGAACCGGGGTTTTTTTTCCGGACGATGCACGGGCGAGTCACTGACCCTTCGTGTTGACTTCATTCACAGGGTGGAGTTCGGAGAGGTGTCTGGGCATCGGGTTCTTATCAAGAGGGGACCGGGAAATCGGGGTGCTTCGCAACGTGGAAGCACCCACGAGGCCACGTCTGGAATGTCGTCGTGAGACCGGCCTCATCCCGACCGGAAGGTCGGGAACCCCTTCCAGACAAAGCAGGGGAGTCGACCCTCCTGTCGAGATCAGGAGGGTAGAAGGGGCTCAGAGGAAATGGTGCCGGAAAACCTCGGTGTTCCTCTCCAGGGAGACCGGGATGCCGGGGAACTTTGTGGGGCGCATCAAGGGTTCCAAGTAGCCTTTCGACCTCCAATTCCTAACGTGGGACTTCTCCTGAGACGCTGCAGCGGGAAAGGGCTTCATCTTGCGATGACGGGGGAACCACGTGGTTTTTCTCGAGTTGAGGGGGATTCTCGAGTTACGACGGGGAATTCAGGATGCCTCTTGTGTTGGCCCAGGGAAGTCCAATCTTCCATTCGAGTTGCGAAGGAAAGCTGGGGATTGCTCTCGATTGACTGCAGGGCCAATAGACCTCATCTAGGCTTGTGTCCAGAAGCCAATGTTCCTCTCCAGAGGCGACCGGGATCTCGGGGTTGCATTCCAGACGCACCCGGGGAGACAGGCATTCATCTCGAGTGGAAGCAACGAACCCCGCTCTGCTCTCGAGTCGCGACGGGTATCTCTTGGAGCTCACTGGGTGGACTAAAGGGAGTCAAGCCTCCTGAGGCGTTTGGAGAGAGGTCGCGAGATTGGCCTCTAGGCCATGCAGGAGACGAAGGCCCTCATCTCCGCGATGACGGGGGAGTCTCGGGGTGGTTCTCGAGCGGCGGCCCCAGGGTGCGGTTTCTCACGAGGTACGACGGCGAGGTCAGTGAGCCTCTCGTGGGGCGCCAGGGAAGTCGGGTCTCCATGCGAGTGGCGAGGGGGAGCGCGTCATTGCTCTCGAGTCATGGTAGGGGAATCTGGCCTCGAGACGTGTTGAAGAAGGTCTCTCGAGGTCTTTCTCGGGTTGAGGCAGGAAACCCTGGCTTCCCTCGACTTGTGCAGGTGACCTCAGGGGGCTTCTCATGGTGGCTCTGAGAAGTCAGGGAAACTGGAGGTGGGAGGGGCCTCTCGGGACTCCACTGGGTTTGGTGCATTGGAAGAGGGCCTCATCTCCAGTTGAGGCAGGAACCTCAGGGTTCCTCTGATTTCAGACTCCGATCGCAGGGTCCCTGCAGACTGGGGACAGGAGAGTCAGGCCTCGTCTTGGGTTGAGGCATGGAACTCCGCTTGCCTCTCGAGGTGTCCCCGGGGAGAGAGGCCACTTGTCGAGCTGTATTTGGAACCTGGGGGTTTTTTCCGGACGATGCACGGGCGAGTCACTGCCCCTTCGTGTTGACTTCATTCACAGGGTGGAGTTCGGAGAGGTGTCCGGGCATCGGGTTCTTATCAAGAGGGGACCGGGAAATCGGGGTGCTTCGCAACGTGGAAGCACCCACGAGGCCACGTCTGGAATGTCGTCGTGAGACCGGCCTCATCCTGAGGTGCGACCGGAAGGTCGGGAACCCCTTCCAGACAAAGCAGGGGAGTCGACCCTCCTGTCGAGATCAGGAGGGTAGAAGGGGCTCAGAGGAAGTGGTGCCGGAAAACCTCGGTGTTCCTCTCCAGGGAGACCGGGATGCCGGGGAACTTTGTGGGGCGCATCAAGGGTGCCAAGTACCGTTTCGACCTCCAATTCCTAACGTGGGACTTCTCCTGAGACGCTGTAGCGGGAAAGGGCTTCATCTTGCGATGACGGGGGAACCACGTGGTTTTTCTCGAGTTGCGGCGGGATTCTCGAGTTACGACGGGGAATTCAGGATGCCTCTTGTGTTGGCCCAGGGAAGTCCAATCTTCCATTCGAGTTGCGAAGGAAAGCTGGGGATTGCTCTCGAGTGACTGCAGGGCCAATAGACCTCATCTAGGCTTGTGTCCAGAAGCCAATGTTCCTCTCCAGGGGCGACCGGGATCTCGGGGTTGCATTCCAGACGCACCCGGGGAGACAGGCATTCATCTCGAGTGGAAGCAAAGAACCCCGCTCTGCTCTCGAGTCGCGACGGGTATCTCTTGGAGCTCACTGGGTGGACTAAAGGGAGTCAAGCCTCCTGAGGCGTTTGGAGAGAGGTCGCGAGATTGGCCTCTAGGCCATGCAGGAGACGAAGGCCCTCATCTCCGCGATGACGGGGGAGTCTCGGGGTGGTTCTCGAGCGGCGGCCCCAGGGTGCGGTTTCTCACGAGGTACGACGGCGAGGTCAGTGAGCCTCTCGTGGGGCGCCAGGGAAGTCGGGTCTCCATGCGAGTGGCGAGGGGGAGCGCGTCATTGCTCTCGAGTCATGGTAGGGGAATCTGGCCTCGAGACGTGTTGAAGAAGGTCTCTCGAGGCCTTTCTCGGGTTGAGGCAGGAAACCCTGGCTTCCCTCGACTTGTGCAGGTGACCTCAGGGGGCTTCTCATGGTGGCTCTGAGAAGTCAGGGAAACTGGAGGTGGGAGGGGCCTCTCGGGACTCCACTGGGTTTGGTGCATTGGAAGAGGGCCTCATCTCCAGTTGAGGCAGGAACCTCAGGGTTCCTCTGATTTCAGACTCCGATCGCAGGGTCCCTGCAGACTGGGGACAGGAGAGTCAGGCCTCGTCTTGGGTTGAGGCATGGAACTCCGCTTGCCTCTCGAGGTGTCCCCGGGGAGAGAGGCCACTTGTCGAGCTGTATTTGGAACCTGGGGGTTTTTCCGGACGATGCACGGGCGAGTCACTGCCCCTTCGTGTTGACTTCATTCACAGGGTGGAGTTCGGAGAGGTGTCCGGGCATCGGGTTCTTATCAAGAGGGGACCGGGAAATCGGGGTGCTTCGCAACGTGGAAGCACCCACGAGGCCACGTCTGGAATGTCGTCGTGAGACCGGCCTCATCCCGAGGTGCGACCGGAAGGTCGGGAACCCCTTCCAGACAAAGCAGGGGAGTCGACCCTCCTGTCGAGATCAGGAGGGTAGAAGGGGCTCAGAGGAAGTGGTGCCGGAAAACCTCGGTGTTCCTCTCCAGGGAGACCGGGATGCCGGGGAACTTTGTGGGGCGCATCAAGGGTGCCAAGTACCGTTTCGACCTCCAATTCCTAACGTGGGACTTCTCCTGAGACGCTGTAGCGGGAAAGGGCTTCATCTTGCGATGACGGGGGAACCACGTGGTTTTTCTCGAGTTGCGGCGGGATTCTCGAGTTACGACGGGGAATTCAGGATGCCTCTTGTGTTGGCCCAGGGAAGTCCAATCTTCCATTCGAGTTGCGAAGGAAAGCTGGGGATTGCTCTCGAGTGACTGCAGGGCCAATAGACCTCATCTAGGCTTGTGTCCAGAAGCCAATGTTCCTCTCCAGGGGCGACCGGGATCTCGGGGTTGCATTCCAGACGCACCCGGGGAGACAGGCATTCATCTCGAGTGGAAGCAAAGAACCCCGCTCTGCTCTCGAGTCGCGACGGGTATCTCTTGGAGCTCACTGGGTGGACTAAAGGGAGTCAAGCCTCCTGAGGCGTTTGGAGAGAGGTCGCGAGTTGGCCTCTAGGCCATGCAGGAGACGAAGGCCCTCATCTCCGCGATGACGGGGGAGTCTCGGGGTGGTTCTCGAGCGGCGGCCCCAGGGTGCGGTTTCTCACGAGGTACGACGGCGAGGTCAGTGAGCCTCTCGTGGGGCGCCAGGGAAGTCGGGTCTCCATGCGAGTGGCGAGGGGGAGCGCGTCATTGCTCTCGAGTCATGGTAGGGGAATCTGGCCTCGAGACGTGTTGAAGAAGGTCTCTCGAGGTCTTTCTCGGGTTGAGGCAGGAAACCCTGGCTTCCCTCGACTTGTGCAGGTGACCTCAGGGGGCTTCTCATGGTGGCTCTGAGAAGTCAGGGAAACTGGAGGTGGGAGGGGCCTCTCGGGACTCCACTGGGTTTGGTGCATTGGAAGAGGGCCTCATCTCCAGTTGAGGCAGGAACCTCAGGGTTCCTCTGATTTCAGACTCCGATCGCAGGGTCCCTGCAGACTGGGGACAGGAGAGTCAGGCCTCGTCTTGGGTTGAGGCATGGAACTCCGCTTGCCTCTCGAGGTGTCCCCGGGGAGAGAGGCCACTTGTCGAGCTGTATTTGGAACCTGGGGGTTTTTTCCGGACGATGCACGGGCGAGTCACTGCCCCTTCGTGTTGACTTCATTCACAGGGTGGAGTTCGGAGAGGTGTCCGGGCATCGGGTTCTTATCAAGAGGGGACCGGGAAATCGGGGTGCTTCGCAACGTGGAAGCACCCACGAGGCCACGTCTGGAATGTCGTCGTGAGACCGGCCTCATCCTGAGGTGCGACCGGAAGGTCGGGAACCCCTTCCAGACAAAGCAGGGGAGTCGACCCTCCTGTCGAGATCAGGAGGGTAGAAGGGGCTCAGAGGAAGTGGTGCCGGAAAACCTCGGTGTTCCTCTCCAGGGAGACCGGGATGCCGGGGAACTTTGTGGGGGCGCATCAAGGGTGCCAAGTACCGTTTCGACCTCCAATTCCTAACGTGGGACTTCTCCTGAGACGCTGTAGCGGGAAAGGGCTTCATCTTGCGATGACGGGGGAACCACGTGGTTTTTCTCGAGTTGCGGCGGGATTCTCGAGTTACGACGGGGAATTCAGGATGCCTCTTGTGTTGGCCCAGGGAAGTCCAATCTTCCATTCGAGTTGCGAAGGAAAGCTGGGGATTGCTCTCGAGTGACTGCAGGGCCAATAGACCTCATCTAGGCTTGTGTCCAGAAGCCAATGTTCCTCTCCAGGGGCGACCGGGATCTCGGGGTTGCATTCCAGACGCACCCGGGGAGACAGGCATTCATCTCGAGTGGAAGCAAAGAACCCCGCTCTGCTCTCGAGTCGCGACGGGTATCTCTTGGAGCTCACTGGGTGGACTAAAGGGAGTCAAGCCTCCTGAGGCGTTTGGAGAGAGGTCGCGAGATTGGCCTCTAGGCCATGCAGGAGACGAAGGCCCTCATCTCCGCGATGACGGGGGAGTCTCGGGGTGGTTCTCGAGCGGCGGCCCCAGGGTGCGGTTTCTCACGAGGTACGACGGCGAGGTCAGTGAGCCTCTCGTGGGGCGCCAGGGAAGTCGGGTCTCCATGCGAGTGGCGAGGGGGAGCGCGTCATTGCTCTCGAGTCATGGTAGGGGAATCTGGCCTCGAGACGTGTTGAAGAAGGTCTCTCGAGGTCTTTCTCGGGTTGAGGCAGGAAACCCTGGCTTCCCTCGACTTGTGCAGGTGACCTCAGGGGGCTTCTCATGGTGGCTCTGAGAAGTCAGGGAAACTGGAGGTGGGAGGGGCCTCTCGGGACTCCACTGGGTTTGGTGCATTGGAAGAGGGCCTCATCTCCAGTTGAGGCAGGAACCTCAGGGTTCCTCTGATTTCAGACTCCGATCGCAGGGTCCCTGCAGACTGGGGACAGGAGAGTCAGGCCTCGTCTTGGGTTGAGGCATGGAACTCCGCTTGCCTCTCGAGGTGTCCCCGGGGAGAGAGGCCACTTGTCGAGCTGTATTTGGAACCTGGGGGTTTTTTCCGGACGATGCACGGGCGAGTCACTGCCCCTTCGTGTTGACTTCATTCACAGGGTGGAGTTCGGAGAGGTGTCCGGGCATCGGGTTCTTATCAAGAGGGGACCGGGAAATCGGGGTGCTTCGCAACGTGGAAGCACCCACGAGGCCACGTCTGGAATGTCGTCGTGAGACCGGCCTCATCCTGAGGTGCGACCGGAAGGTCGGGAACCCCTTCCAGACAAAGCAGGGGAGTCGACCCTCCTGTCGAGATCAGGAGGGTAGAAGGGGCTCAGAGGAAGTGGTGCCGGAAAACCTCGGTGTTCCTCTCCAGGGAGACCGGGATGCCGGGGAACTTTGTGGGGCGCATCAAGGGTGCCAAGTACCGTTTCGACCTCCAATTCCTAACGTGGGACTTCTCCTGAGACGCTGTAGCGGGAAAGGGCTTCATCTTGCGATGACGGGGGAACCACGTGGTTTTTCTCGAGTTGCGGCGGGATTCTCGAGTTACGACGGGGAATTCAGGATGCCTCTTGTGTTGGCCCAGGGAAGTCCAATCTTCCATTCGAGTTGCGAAGGAAAGCTGGGGATTGCTCTCGAGTGACTGCAGGGCCAATAGACCTCATCTAGGCTTGTGTCCAGAAGCCAATGTTCCTCTCCAGGGGCGACCGGGATCTCGGGGTTGCATTCCAGACGCACCCGGGGAGACAGGCATTCATCTCGAGTGGAAGCAAAGAACCCCGCTCTGCTCTCGAGTCGCGACGGGTATCTCTTGGAGCTCACTGGGTGGACTAAAGGGAGTCAAGCCTCCTGAGGCGTTTGGAGAGAGGTCGCGAGGTTGGCCTCTAGGCCATGCAGGAGACGAAGGCCCTCATCTCCGCGATGACGGGGGAGTCTCGGGGTGGTTCTCGAGCGGCGGCCCCAGGGTGCGGTTTCTCACGAGGTACGACGGCGAGGTCAGTGAGCCTCTCGTGGGGCGCCAGGGAAGTCGGGTCTCCATGCGAGTGGCGAGGGGGAGCGCGTCATTGCTCTCGAGTCATGGTAGGGGAATCTGGCCTCGAGACGTGTTGAAGAAGGTCTCTCGAGGCCTTTCTCGGGTTGAGGCAGGAAACCCTGGCTTCCCTCGACTTGTGCAGGTGACCTCAGGGGGCTTCTCATGGTGGCTCTGAGAAGTCAGGGAAACTGGAGGTGGGAGGGGCCTCTCGGGACTCCACTGGGTTTGGTGCATTGGAAGAGGGCCTCATCTCCAGTTGAGGCAGGAACCTCAGGGTTCCTCTGATTTCAGACTCCGATCGCAGGGTCCCTGCAGACTGGGGACAGGAGAGTCAGGCCTCGTCTTGGGTTGAGGCATGGAACTCCGCTTGCCTCTCGAGGTGTCCCCGGGGAGAGAGGCCACTTGTCGAGCTGTATTTGGAACCTGGGGGTTTTTTCCGGACGATGCACGGGCGAGTCACTGCCCCTTCGTGTTGACTTCATTCACAGGGTGGAGTTCGGAGAGGTGTCCGGGCATCGGGTTCTTATCAAGAGGGGACCGGGAAATCGGGGTGCTTCGCAACGTGGAAGCACCCACGAGGCCACGTCTGGAATGTCGTCGTGAGACCGGCCTCATCCTGAGGTGCGACCGGAAGGTCGGGAACCCCTTCCAGACAAAGCAGGGGAGTCGACCCTCCTGTCGAGATCAGGAGGGTAGAAGGGGCTCAGAGGAAGTGGTGCCGGAAAACCTCGGTGTTCCTCTCCAGGGAGACCGGGATGCCGGGGAACTTTGTGGGGGCGCATCAAGGGTGCCAAGTACCGTTTCGACCTCCAATTCCTAACGTGGGACTTCTCCTGAGACGCTGTAGCGGGAAAGGGCTTCATCTTGCGATGACGGGGGAACCACGTGGTTTTTCTCGAGTTGCGGCGGGATTCTCGAGTTACGACGGGGAATTCAGGATGCCTCTTGTGTTGGCCCAGGGAAGTCCAATCTTCCATTCGAGTTGCGAAGGAAAGCTGGGGATTGCTCTCGAGTGACTGCAGGGCCAATAGACCTCATCTAGGCTTGTGTCCAGAAGCCAATGTTCCTCTCCAGGGGCGACCGGGATCTCGGGGTTGCATTCCAGACGCACCCGGGGAGACAGGCATTCATCTCGAGTGGAAGCAAAGAACCCCGCTCTGCTCTCGAGTCGCGACGGGTATCTCTTGGAGCTCACTGGGTGGACTAAAGGGAGTCAAGCCTCCTGAGGCGTTTGGAGAGAGGTCGCGAGATTGGCCTCTAGGCCATGCAGGAGACGAAGGCCCTCATCTCCGCGATGACGGGGGAGTCTCGGGGTGGTTCTCGAGCGGCGGCCCCAGGGTGCGGTTTCTCACGAGGTACGACGGCGAGGTCAGTGAGCCTCTCGTGGGGCGCCAGGGAAGTCGGGTCTCCATGCGAGTGGCGAGGGGGAGCGCGTCATTGCTCTCGAGTCATGGTAGGGGAATCTGGCCTCGAGACGTGTTGAAGAAGGTCTCTCGAGGTCTTTCTCGGGTTGAGGCAGGAAACCCTGGCTTCCCTCGACTTGTGCAGGTGACCTCAGGGGGCTTCTCATGGTGGCTCTGAGAAGTCAGGGAAACTGGAGGTGGGAGGGGCCTCTCGGGACTCCACTGGGTTTGGTGCATTGGAAGAGGGCCTCATCTCCAGTTGAGGCAGGAACCTCAGGGTTCCTCTGATTTCAGACTCCGATCGCAGGGTCCCTGCAGACTGGGGACAGGAGAGTCAGGCCTCGTCTTGGGTTGAGGCATGGAACTCCGCTTGCCTCTCGAGGTGTCCCCGGGGAGAGAGGCCACTTGTCGAGCTGTATTTGGAACCTGGGGGTTTTTTCCGGACGATGCACGGGCGAGTCACTGCCCCTTCGTGTTGACTTCATTCACAGGGTGGAGTTCGGAGAGGTGTCCGGGCATCGGGTTCTTATCAAGAGGGGACCGGGAAATCGGGGTGCTTCGCAATGTGGAAGCACCCACGAGGCCACGTCTGGAATGTCGTCGTGAGACCGGCCTCATCCTGAGGTGCGACCGGAAGGTCGGGAACCCCTTCCAGACAAAGCAGGGGAGTCGACCCTCCTGTCGAGATCAGGAGGGTAGAAGGGGCTCAGAGGAAGTGGTGCCGGAAAACCTCGGTGTTCCTCTCCAGGGAGACCGGGATGCCGGGGAACTTTGTGGGGCGCATCAAGGGTGCCAAGTACCGTTTCGACCTCCAATTCCTAACGTGGGACTTCTCCTGAGACGCTGTAGCGGGAAAGGGCTTCATCTTGCGATGACGGGGGAACCACGTGGTTTTTCTCGAGTTGCGGCGGGATTCTCGAGTTACGACGGGGAATTCAGGATGCCTCTTGTGTTGGCCCAGGGAAGTCCAATCTTCCATTCGAGTTGCGAAGGAAAGCTGGGGATTGCTCTCGAGTGACTGCAGGGCCAATAGACCTCATCTAGGCTTGTGTCCAGAAGCCAATGTTCCTCTCCAGGGGCGACCGGGATCTCGGGGTTGCATTCCAGACGCACCCGGGGAGACAGGCATTCATCTCGAGTGGAAGCAAAGAACCCCGCTCTGCTCTCGAGTCGCGACGGGTATCTCTTGGAGCTCACTGGGTGGACTAAAGGGAGTCAAGCCTCCTGAGGCGTTTGGAGAGAGGTCGCGAGGTTGGCCTCTAGGCCATGCAGGAGACGAAGGCCCTCATCTCCGCGATGACGGGGGAGTCTCGGGGTGGTTCTCGAGCGGCGGCCCCAGGGTGCGGTTTCTCACGAGGTACGACGGCGAGGTCAGTGAGCCTCTCGTGGGGCGCCAGGGAAGTCGGGTCTCCATGCGAGTGGCGAGGGGGAGCGCGTCATTGCTCTCGAGTCATGGTAGGGGAATCTGGCCTCGAGACGTGTTGAAGAAGGTCTCTCGAGGTCTTTCTCGGGTTGAGGCAGGAAACCCTGGCTTCCCTCGACTTGTGCAGGTGACCTCAGGGGGCTTCTCATGGTGGCTCTGAGAAGTCAGGGAAACTGGAGGTGGGAGGGGCCTCTCGGGACTCCACTGGGTTTGGTGCATTGGAAGAGGGCCTCATCTCCAGTTGAGGCAGGAACCTCAGGGTTCCTCTGATTTCAGACTCCGATCGCAGGGTCCCTGCAGACTGGGGACAGGAGAGTCAGGCCTCGTCTTGGGTTGAGGCATGGAACTCCGCTTGCCTCTCGAGGTGTCCCCGGGGAGAGAGGCCACTTGTCGAGCTGTATTTGGAACCTGGGGTTTTTTCCGGACGATGCACGGGCGAGTCACTGCCCCTTCGTGTTGACTTCATTCACAGGGTGGAGTTCGGAGAGGTGTCCGGGCATCGGGTTCTTATCAAGAGGGGACCGGGAAATCGGGGTGCTTCGCAATGTGGAAGCACCCACGAGGCCACGTCTGGAATGTCGTCGTGAGACCGGCCTCATCCTGAGGTGCGACCGGAAGGTCGGGAACCCCTTCCAGACAAAGCAGGGGAGTCGACCCTCCTGTCGAGATCAGGAGGGTAGAAGGGGCTCAGAGGAAGTGGTGCCGGAAAACCTCGGTGTTCCTCTCCAGGGAGACCGGGATGCCGGGGAACTTTGTGGGGGCGCATCAAGGGTGCCAAGTACCGTTTCGACCTCCAATTCCTAACGTGGGACTTCTCCTGAGACGCTGTAGCGGGAAAGGGCTTCATCTTGCGATGACGGGGGAACCACGTGGTTTTTCTCGAGTTGCGGCGGGATTCTCGAGTTACGACGGGGAATTCAGGATGCCTCTTGTGTTGGCCCAGGGAAGTCCAATCTTCCATTCGAGTTGCGAAGGAAAGCTGGGGATTGCTCTCGAGTGACTGCAGGGCCAATAGACCTCATCTAGGCTTGTGTCCAGAAGCCAATGTTCCTCTCCAGGGGCGACCGGGATCTCGGGGTTGCATTCCAGACGCACCCGGGGAGACAGGCATTCATCTCGAGTGGAAGCAAAGAACCCCGCTCTGCTCTCGAGTCGCGACGGGTATCTCTTGGAGCTCACTGGGTGGACTAAAGGGAGTCAAGCCTCCTGAGGCGTTTGGAGAGAGGTCGCGAGGTTGGCCTCTAGGCCATGCAGGAGACGAAGGCCCTCATCTCCGCGATGACGGGGGAGTCTCGGGGTGGTTCTCGAGCGGCGGCCCCAGGGTGCGGTTTCTCACGAGGTACGACGGCGAGGTCAGTGAGCCTCTCGTGGGGCGCCAGGGAAGTCGGGTCTCCATGCGAGTGGCGAGGGGGAGCGCGTCATTGCTCTCGAGTCATGGTAGGGGAATCTGGCCTCGAGACGTGTTGAAGAAGGTCTCTCGAGGTCTTTCTCGGGTTGAGGCAGGAAACCCTGGCTTCCCTCGACTTGTGCAGGTGACCTCAGGGGGCTTCTCATGGTGGCTCTGAGAAGTCAGGGAAACTGGAGGTGGGAGGGGCCTCTCGGGACTCCACTGGGTTTGGTGCATTGGAAGAGGGCCTCATCTCCAGTTGAGGCAGGAACCTCAGGGTTCCTCTGATTTCAGACTCCGATCGCAGGGTCCCTGCAGACTGGGGACAGGAGAGTCAGGCCTCGTCTTGGGTTGAGGCATGGAACTCCGCTTGCCTCTCGAGGTGTCCCCGGGGAGAGAGGCCACTTGTCGAGCTGTATTTGGAACCTGGGGTTTTTTCCGGACGATGCACGGGCGAGTCACTGCCCCTTCGTGTTGACTTCATTCACAGGGTGGAGTTCGGAGAGGTGTCCGGGCATCGGGTTCTTATCAAGAGGGGACCGGGAAATCGGGGTGCTTCGCAATGTGGAAGCACCCACGAGGCCACGTCTGGAATGTCGTCGTGAGACCGGCCTCATCCTGAGGTGCGACCGGAAGGTCGGGAACCCCTTCCAGACAAAGCAGGGGAGTCGACCCTCCTGTCGAGATCAGGAGGGTAGAAGGGGCTCAGAGGAAGTGGTGCCGGAAAACCTCGGTGTTCCTCTCCAGGGAGACCGGGATGCCGGGGAACTTTGTGGGGGCGCATCAAGGGTGCCAAGTACCGTTTCGACCTCCAATTCCTAACGTGGGACTTCTCCTGAGACGCTGTAGCGGGAAAGGGCTTCATCTTGCGATGACGGGGGAACCACGTGGTTTTTCTCGAGTTGCGGCGGGATTCTCGAGTTACGACGGGGAATTCAGGATGCCTCTTGTGTTGGCCCAGGGAAGTCCAATCTTCCATTCGAGTTGCGAAGGAAAGCTGGGGATTGCTCTCGAGTGACTGCAGGGCCAATAGACCTCATCTAGGCTTGTGTCCAGAAGCCAATGTTCCTCTCCAGGGGCGACCGGGATCTCGGGGTTGCATTCCAGACGCACCCGGGGAGACAGGCATTCATCTCGAGTGGAAGCAAAGAACCCCGCTCTGCTCTCGAGTCGCGACGGGTATCTCTTGGAGCTCACTGGGTGGACTAAAGGGAGTCAAGCCTCCTGAGGCGTTTGGAGAGAGGTCGCGAGGATTGGCCTCTAGGCCATGCAGGAGACGAAGGCCCTCATCTCCGCGATGACGGGGGAGTCTCGGGGTGGTTCTCGAGCGGCGGCCCCAGGGTGCGGTTTCTCACGAGGTACGACGGCGAGGTCAGTGAGCCTCTCGTGGGGCGCCAGGGAAGTCGGGTCTCCATGCGAGTGGCGAGGGGAGCGCGTCATTGCTCTCGAGTCATGGTAGGGGAATCTGGCCTCGAGACGTGTTGAAGAAGGTCTCTCGAGGTCTTTCTCGGGTTGAGGCAGGAAACCCTGGCTTCCCTCGACTTGTGCAGGTGACCTCAGGGGGCTTCTCATGGTGGCTCTGAGAAGTCAGGGAAACTGGAGGTGGGAGGGGCCTCTCGGGACTCCACTGGGTTTGGTGCATTGGAAGAGGGCCTCATCTCCAGTTGAGGCAGGAACCTCAGGGTTCCTCTGATTTCAGACTCCGCTCGCAGGGTCCCTGCAGACTGGGGACAGGAGAGTCAGGCCTCGTCTTGGGTTGAGGCATGGAACTCCGCTTGCCTCTCGAGGTGTCCCCGGGGAGAGAGGCCACTTGTCGAGCTGTATTTGGAACCTGGGGTTTTTTCCGGACGATGCACGGGCGAGTCACTGCCCCTTCGTGTTGACTTCATTCACAGGGTGGAGTTCGGAGAGGTGTCCGGGCATCGGGTTCTTACCAAGAGGGGACCGGGAAATCGGGGTGCTTCGCAATGTGGAAGCACCCACGAGGCCACGTCTGGAATGTCGTCGTGAGACCGGCCTCATCCTGAGGTGCGACCGGAAGGTCGGGAACCCCTTCCAGACAAAGCAGGGGAGTCGACCCTCCTGTCGAGATCAGGAGGGTAGAAGGGGCTCAGAGGAAGTGGTGCCGGAAAACCTCGGTGTTCCTCTCCAGGGAGACCGGGATGCCGGGGAACTTTGTGGGGCGCATCAAGGGTGCCAAGTACCGTTTCGACCTCCAATTCCTAACGTGGGACTTCTCCTGAGACGCTGTAGCGGGAAAGGGCTTCATCTTGCGATGACGGGGGAACCACGTGGTTTTTCTCGAGTTGCGGCGGGATTCTCGAGTTACGACGGGGAATTCAGGATGCCTCTTGTGTTGGCCCAGGGAAGTCCAATCTTCCATTCGAGTTGCGAAGGAAAGCTGGGGATTGCTCTCGAGTGACTGCAGGGCCAATAGACCTCATCTAGGCTTGTGTCCAGAAGCCAATGTTCCTCTCCAGGGGCGACCGGGATCTCGGGGTTGCATTCCAGACGCACCCGGGGAGACAGGCATTCATCTCGAGTGGAAGCAACGAACCCCGCTCTGCTCTCGAGTCGCGACGGGTATCTCTTGGAGCTCACTGGGTGGACTAAAGGGAGTCAAGCCTCCTGAGGCGTTTGGAGAGAGGTCGCGAGGATTGGCCTCTAGGCCATGCAGGAGACGAAGGCCCTCATCTCCGCGATGACGGGGGAGTCTCGGGGTGGTTCTCGAGCGGCGGCCCCAGGGTGCGGTTTCTCACGAGGTACGACGGCGAGGTCAGTGAGCCTCTCGTGGGGCGCCAGGGAAGTCGGGTCTCCATGCGAGTGGCGAGGGGGAGCGCGTCATTGCTCTCGAGTCATGGTAGGGGAATCTGGCCTCGAGACGTGTTGAAGAAGGTCTCTCGAGGTCTTTCTCGGGTTGAGGCAGGAAACCCTGGCTTCCCTCGACTTGTGCAGGTGACCTCAGGGGGCTTCTCATGGTGGCTCTGAGAAGTCAGGGAAACTGGAGGTGGGAGGGGCCTCTCGGGACTCCACTGGGTTTGGTGCATTGGAAGAGGGCCTCATCTCCAGTTGAGGCAGGAACCTCAGGGTTCCTCTGATTTCAGACTCCGCTCGCAGGGTCCCTGCAGACTGGGGACAGGAGAGTCAGGCCTCGTCTTGGGTTGAGGCATGGAACTCCGCTTGCCTCTCGAGGTGTCCCCGGGGAGAGAGGCCACTTGTCGAGCTGTATTTGGAACCTGGGGTTTTTTCCGGACGATGCACGGGCGAGTCACTGCCCCTTCGTGTTGACTTCATTCACAGGGTGGAGTTCGGAGAGGTGTCCGGGCATCGGGTTCTTACCAAGAGGGGACCGGGAAATCGGGGTGCTTCGCAATGTGGAAGCACCCACGAGGCCACGTCTGGAATGTCGTCGTGAGACCGGCCTCATCCTGAGGTGCGACCGGAAGGTCGGGAACCCCTTCCAGACAAAGCAGGGGAGTCGACCCTCCTGTCGAGATCAGGAGGGTAGAAGGGGCTCAGAGGAAGTGGTGCCGGAAAACCTCGGTGTTCCTCTCCAGGGAGACCGGGATGCCGGGGAACTTTGTGGGGGCGCATCAAGGGTGCCAAGTACCGTTTCGACCTCCAATTCCTAACGTGGGACTTCTCCTGAGACGCTGTAGCGGGAAAGGGCTTCATCTTGCGATGACGGGGGAACCACGTGGTTTTTCTCGAGTTGCGGCGGGATTCTCGAGTTACGACGGGGAATTCAGGATGCCTCTTGTGTTGGCCCAGGGAAGTCCAATCTTCCATTCGAGTTGCGAAGGAAAGCTGGGGATTGCTCTCGAGTGACTGCAGGGCCAATAGACCTCATCTAGGCTTGTGTCCAGAAGCCAATGTTCCTCTCCAGGGGCGACCGGGATCTCGGGGTTGCATTCCAGACGCACCCGGGGAGACAGGCATTCATCTCGAGTGGAAGCAACGAACCCCGCTCTGCTCTCGAGTCGCGACGGGTATCTCTTGGAGCTCACTGGGTGGACTAAAGGGAGTCAAGCCTCCTGAGGCGTTTGGAGAGAGGTCGCGAGGATGGCCTCTAGGCCATGCAGGAGACGAAGGCCCTCATCTCCGCGATGACGGGGGAGTCTCGGGGTGGTTCTCGAGCGGCGGCCCCAGGGTGCGGTTTCTCACGAGGTACGACGGCGAGGTCAGTGAGCCTCTCGTGGGGCGCCAGGGAAGTCGGGTCTCCATGCGAGTGGCGAGGGGGAGCGCGTCATTGCTCTCGAGTCATGGTAGGGGAATCTGGCCTCGAGACGTGTTGAAGAAGGTCTCTCGAGGCCTTTCTCGGGTTGAGGCAGGAAACCCTGGCTTCCCTCGACTTGTGCAGGTGACCTCAGGGGGCTTCTCATGGTGGCTCTGAGAAGTCAGGGAAACTGGAGGTGGGAGGGGCCTCTCGGTACTCCACTGGGTTTGGTGCATTGGAAGAGGGCCTCATCTCCAGTTGAGGCAGGAACCTCAGGGTTCCTCTGATTTCAGACTCCGCTCGCAGGGTCCCTGCAGACTGGGGACAGGAGAGTCAGGCCTCGTCTTGGGTTGAGGCATGGAACTCCGCTTGCCTCTCGAGGTGTCCCCGGGGAGAGAGGCCACTTGTCGAGCTGTATTTGGAACCTGGGGTTTTTTCCGGACGATGCACGGGCGAGTCACTGCCCCTTCGTGTTGACTTCATTCACAGGGTGGAGTTCGGAGAGGTGTCCGGGCATCGGGTTCTTACCAAGACGGGCCCGGGAAATCGGGGTGCTTCGCAATGTGGAAGCACCCACGAGGCCACGTCTGGAATGTCGTCGTGAGCCCGGCCTCATCCTGAGGTGCGAGCGGAAGGTCGGGAACCCCTTCCAGACAAAGCAGGGGAGTCGACCCTCCTGTCGAGATCAGGAGGGTGGAAGGGGCTCAGAGGAAGTGGTGCCGGAAAACCTCGGTGTTCCTCTCCAGGGAGACCGGGATGCCGGGGAACTTTGTGGGGGCGCATCAAGGGTGCCAAGTACCGTTTCGACCTCCAATTCCTACCGTGGGACTTCTCCTGAGACGCTGTAGCGGGAAAGGGCTTCATCTTGCGATGACGGGGGAACCACGTGGTTTTTCTCGAGTTGCGGCGGGATTCTCGAGTTCCGACGGGGAATTCAGGATGCCTCTTGTGTTGGCCCAGGGAAGTCCAATCTTCCATTCGAGTTGCGAAGGAAAGCTGGGGATTGCTCTCGAGTGACTGCAGGGCCAATAGACCTCATCTAGGCTTGTGTCCAGAAGCCAATGTTCCTCTCCAGGGGCGACCGGGATCTCGGGGTTGCATTCCAGACGCACCCGGGGAGACAGGCATTCATCTCGAGTGGAAGCAACGAACCCCGCTCTGCTCTCGAGTCGCGACGGGTATCTCTTGGAGCTCACTGGGTGGACTAAAGGGAGTCAAGCCTCCTGAGGCGTTTGGAGAGAGGTCGCGAGGATGGCCTCTAGGCCATGCAGGAGACGAAGGCCCTCATCTCCGCGATGACGGGGGAGTCTCGGGGTGGTTCTCGAGCGGCGGCCCCAGGGTGCGGTTTCTCACGAGGTACGACGGCGAGGTCAGTGAGCCTCTCGTGGGGCGCCAGGGAAGTCGGGTCTCCATGCGAGTGGCGAGGGGGAGCGCGTCATTGCTCTCGAGTCATGGTAGGGGAATCTGGCCTCGAGACGTGTTGAAGAAGGTCTCTCGAGGCCTTTCTCGGGTTGAGGCAGGAAACCCTGGCTTCCCTCGACTTGTGCAGGTGACCTCAGGGGGCTTCTCATGGTGGCTCTGAGAAGTCAGGGAAACTGGAGGTGGGAGGGGCCTCTCGGGACTCCACTGGGTTTGGTGCATTGGAAGAGGGCCTCATCTCCAGTTGAGGCAGGAACCTCAGGGTTCCTCTGATTTCAGACTCCGCTCGCAGGGTCCCTGCAGACTGGGGACAGGAGAGTCAGGCCTCGTCTTGGGTTGAGGCATGGAACTCCGCTTGCCTCTCGAGGTGTCCCCGGGGAGAGAGGCCACTTGTCGAGCTGTATTTGGAACCTGGGGTTTTTTCCGGACGATGCACGGGCGAGTCACTGCCCCTTCGTGTTGACTTCATTCACAGGGTGGAGTTCGGAGAGGTGTCCGGGCATCGGGTTCTTACCAAGAGGGGACCGGGAAATCGGGGTGCTTCGCAATGTGGAAGCACCCACGAGGCCACGTCTGGAATGTCGTCGTGAGACCGGCCTCATCCTGAGGTGCGACCGGAAGGTCGGGAACCCCTTCCAGACAAAGCAGGGGAGTCGACCCTCCTGTCGAGATCAGGAGGGTGGAAGGGGCTCAGAGGAAGTGGTGCCGGAAAACCTCGGTGTTCCTCTCCAGGGAGACCGGGATGCCGGGGAACTTTGTGGGGCGCATCAAGGGTGCCAAGTACCGTTTCGACCTCCAATTCCTAACGTGGGACTTCTCCTGAGACGCTGTAGCGGGAAAGGGCTTCATCTTGCGATGACGGGGGAACCACGTGGTTTTTCTCGAGTTGCGGCGGGATTCTCGAGTTACGACGGGGAATTCAGGATGCCTCTTGTGTTGGCCCAGGGAAGTCCAATCTTCCATTCGAGTTGCGAAGGAAAGCTGGGGATTGCTCTCGAGTGACTGCAGGGCCAATAGACCTCATCTAGGCTTGTGTCCAGAAGCCAATGTTCCTCTCCAGGGGCGACCGGGATCTCGGGGTTGCATTCCAGACGCACCCGGGGAGACAGGCATTCATCTCGAGTGGAAGCAACGAACCCCGCTCTGCTCTCGAGTCGCGACGGGTATCTCTTGGAGCTCACTGGGTGGACTAAAGGGAGTCAAGCCTCCTGAGGCGTTTGGAGAGAGGTCGCGAGGATTGGCCTCTAGGCCATGCAGGAGACGAAGGCCCTCATCTCCGCGATGACGGGGGAGTCTCGGGGTGGTTCTCGAGCGGCGGCCCCAGGGTGCGGTTTCTCACGAGGTACGACGGCGAGGTCAGTGAGCCTCTCGTGGGGCGCCAGGGAAGTCGGGTCTCCATGCGAGTGGCGAGGGGGAGCGCGTCATTGCTCTCGAGTCATGGTAGGGGAATCTGGCCTCGAGACGTGTTGAAGAAGGTCTCTCGAGGCCTTTCTCGGGTTGAGGCAGGAAACCCTGGCTTCCCTCGACTTGTGCAGGTGACCTCAGGGGGCTTCTCATGGTGGCTCTGAGAAGTCAGGGAAACTGGAGGTGGGAGGGGCCTCTCGGGACTCCACTGGGTTTGGTGCATTGGAAGAGGGCCTCATCTCCAGTTGAGGCAGGAACCTCAGGGTTCCTCTGATTTCAGACTCCGATCGCAGGGTCCCTGCAGACTGGGGACAGGAGAGTCAGGCCTCGTCTTGGGTTGAGGCATGGAACTCCGCTTGCCTCTCGAGGTGTCCCCGGGGAGAGAGGCCACTTGTCGAGCTGTATTTGGAACCTGGGGTTTTTTCCGGACGATGCACGGGCGAGTCACTGCCCCTTCGTGTTGACTTCATTCACAGGGTGGAGTTCGGAGAGGTGTCCGGGCATCGGGTTCTTACCAAGAGGGGACCGGGAAATCGGGGTGCTTCGCAATGTGGAAGCACCCACGAGGCCACGTCTGGAATGTCGTCGTGAGACCGGCCTCATCCTGAGGTGCGACCGGAAGGTCGGGAACCCCTTCCAGACAAAGCAGGGGAGTCGACCCTCCTGTCGAGATCAGGAGGGTAGAAGGGGCTCAGAGGAAGTGGTGCCGGAAAACCTCGGTGTTCCTCTCCAGGGAGACCGGGATGCCGGGGAACTTTGTGGGGGCGCATCAAGGGTGCCAAGTACCGTTTCGACCTCCAATTCCTAACGTGGGACTTCTCCTGAGACGCTGTAGCGGGAAAGGGCTTCATCTTGCGATGACGGGGGAACCACGTGGTTTTTCTCGAGTTGCGGCGGGATTCTCGAGTTACGACGGGGAATTCAGGATGCCTCTTGTGTTGGCCCAGGGAAGTCCAATCTTCCATTCGAGTTGCGAAGGAAAGCTGGGGATTGCTCTCGAGTGACTGCAGGGCCAATAGACCTCATCTAGGCTTGTGTCCAGAAGCCAATGTTCCTCTCCAGGGGCGACCGGGATCTCGGGGTTGCATTCCAGACGCACCCGGGGAGACAGGCATTCATCTCGAGTGGAAGCAACGAACCCCGCTCTGCTCTCGAGTCGCGACGGGTATCTCTTGGAGCTCACTGGGTGGACTAAAGGGAGTCAAGCCTCCTGAGGCGTTTGGAGAGAGGTCGCGAGGTTGGCCTCTAGGCCATGCAGGAGACGAAGGCCCTCATCTCCGCGATGACGGGGGAGTCTCGGGGTGGTTCTCGAGCGGCGGCCCCAGGGTGCGGTTTCTCACGAGGTACGACGGCGAGGTCAGTGAGCCTCTCGTGGGGCGCCAGGGAAGTCGGGTCTCCATGCGAGTGGCGAGGGGGAGCGCGTCATTGCTCTCGAGTCATGGTAGGGGAATCTGGCCTCGAGACGTGTTGAAGAAGGTCTCTCGAGGTCTTTCTCGGGTTGAGGCAGGAAACCCTGGCTTCCCTCGACTTGTGCAGGTGACCTCAGGGGGCTTCTCATGGTGGCTCTGAGAAGTCAGGGAAACTGGAGGTGGGAGGGGCCTCTCGGGACTCCACGGGGTTTGGTGCATTGGAAGAGGGCCTCATCTCCAGTTGAGGCAGGAACCTCAGGGTTCCTCTGATTTCAGACTCCGATCGCAGGGTCCCTGCAGACTGGGGACAGGAGAGTCAGGCCTCGTCTTGGGTTGAGGCATGGAACTCCGCTTGCCTCTCGAGGTGTCCCCGGGGAGAGAGGCCACTTGTCGAGCTGTATTTGGAACCTGGGGGTTTTTTCCGGACGATGCACGGGCGAGTCACTGCCCCTTCGTGTTGACTTCATTCACAGGGTGGAGTTCGGAGAGGTGTCCGGGCATCGGGTTCTTACTCAAGAGGGGACCGGGAAATCGGGGTGCTTCGCAACGTGGAAGCACCCACGAGGCCACGTCTGGAATGTCGTCGTGAGACCGGCCTCATCCTGAGGTGCGACCGGAAGGTCGGGAACCCCTTCCAGACAAAGCAGGGGAGTCGACCCTCCTGTCGAGATCAGGAGGGTAGAAGGGGCTCAGAGGAAGTGGTGCCGGAAAACCTCGGTGTTCCTCTCCAGGGAGACCGGGATGCCGGGGAACTTTGTGGGGGCGCATCAAGGGTGCCAAGTACCGTTTCGACCTCCAATTCCTAACGTGGGACTTCTCCTGAGACGCTGTAGCGGGAAAGGGCTTCATCTTGCGATGACGGGGGAACCACGTGGTTTTTCTCGAGTTGCGGCGGGATTCTCGAGTTACGACGGGGAATTCAGGATGCCTCTTGTGTTGGCCCAGGGAAGTCCAATCTTCCATTCGAGTTGCGAAGGAAAGCTGGGGATTGCTCTCGAGTGACTGCAGGGCCAATAGACCTCATCTAGGCTTGTGTCCAGAAGCCAATGTTCCTCTCCAGGGGCGACCGGGATCTCGGGGTTGCATTCCAGACGCACCCGGGGAGACAGGCATTCATCTCGAGTGGAAGCAACGAACCCCGCTCTGCTCTCGAGTCGCGACGGGTATCTCTTGGAGCTCACTGGGTGGACTAAAGGGAGTCAAGCCTCCTGAGGCGTTTGGAGAGAGGTCGCGAGGTTGGCCTCTAGGCCATGCAGGAGACGAAGGCCCTCATCTCCGCGATGACGGGGGAGTCTCGGGGTGGTTCTCGAGCGGCGGCCCCAGGGTGCGGTTTCTCACGAGGTACGACGGCGAGGTCAGTGAGCCTCTCGTGGGGCGCCAGGGAAGTCGGGTCTCCATGCGAGTGGCGAGGGGGAGCGCGTCATTGCTCTCGAGTCATGGTAGGGGAATCTGGCCTCGAGACGTGTTGAAGAAGGTCTCTCGAGGTCTTTCTCGGGTTGAGGCAGGAAACCCTGGCTTCCCTCGACTTGTGCAGGTGACCTCAGGGGGCTTCTCATGGTGGCTCTGAGAAGTCAGGGAAACTGGAGGTGGGAGGGGCCTCTCGGGACTCCACGGGGTTTGGTGCATTGGAAGAGGGCCTCATCTCCAGTTGAGGCAGGAACCTCAGGGTTCCTCTGATTTCAGACTCCGATGGCAGGGTCCCTGCAGACTGGGGACAGGAGAGTCAGGCCTCGTCTTGGGTCGAGGCATGGAACTCCGCTGGCCTCTCGAGGTGTCCCCGGGGAGAGAGGCCACTTGTCGAGCTGTATTTGGAACCTGGGGGTTTTTTCCGGACGATGCACGGGCGAGTCACTGCCCCTTCGTGTTGACTTCATTCACAGGGTGGAGTTCGGAGAGGTGTCCGGGCATCGGGTTCTTCTCAAGAGGGGACCGGGAAATCGGGGTGCTTCGCAACGTGGAAGCACCCACGAGGCCACGTCTGGAATGTCGTCGTGAGACCGGCCTCATCCTGAGGTGCGACCGGAAGGTCGGGAACCCCTTCCAGACAAAGCAGGGGAGTCGACCCTCCTGTCGAGATCAGGAGGGTAGAAGGGGCTCAGAGGAAGTGGTGCCGGAAAACCTCGGTGTTCCTCTCCAGGGAGACCGGGATGCCGGGGAACTTTGTGGGGGCGCATCAAGGGTGCCAAGTACCGTTTCGACCTCCAATTCCTAACGTGGGACTTCTCCTGAGACGCTGTAGCGGGAAAGGGCTTCATCTTGCGATGACGGGGGAACCACGTGGTTTTTCTCGAGTTGCGGCGGGATTCTCGAGTTACGACGGGGAATTCAGGATGCCTCTTGTGTTGGCCCAGGGAAGTCCAATCTTCCATTCGAGTTGCGAAGGAAAGCTGGGGATTGCTCTCGAGTGACTGCAGGGCCAATAGACCTCATCTAGGCTTGTGTCCAGAAGCCAATGTTCCTCTCCAGGGGCGACCGGGATCTCGGGGTTGCATTCCAGACGCACCCGGGGAGACAGGCATTCATCTCGAGTGGAAGCAACGAACCCCGCTCTGCTCTCGAGTCGCGACGGGTATCTCTTGGAGCTCACTGGGTGGACTAAAGGGAGTCAAGCCTCCTGAGGCGTTTGGAGAGAGGTCGCGAGGTTGGCCTCTAGGCCATGCAGGAGACGAAGGCCCTCATCTCCGCGATGACGGGGGAGGCTCGGGGTGGTTCTCGAGCGGCGGCCCCAGGGTGCGGTTTCTCACGAGGTACGACGGCGAGGTCAGTGAGCCTCTCGTGGGGCGCCAGGGAAGTCGGGTCTCCATGCGAGTGGCGAGGGGGAGCGCGTCATTGCTCTCGAGTCATGGGAGGGGAATCTGGCCTCGAGACGTGTTGAAGAAGGTCTCTCGAGGTCTTTCTCGGGTTGAGGCAGGAAACCCTGGCTTCCCTCGACTTGTGCAGGTGACCTCAGGGGGCTTCTCATGGTGGCTCTGAGAAGTCAGGGAAACTGGAGGTGGGAGGGGCCTCTCGGGACTCCACGGGGTTTGGTGCATTGGAAGAGGGCCTCATCTCCAGTTGAGGCAGGAACCTCAGGGTTCCTCTGATTTCAGACTCCGATGGCAGGGTCCCTGCAGACTGGGGACAGGAGAGTCAGGCCTCGTCTTGGGTCGAGGCATGGAACTCCGCTGGCCTCTCGAGGTGTCCCCGGGGAGAGAGGCCACTTGTCGAGCTGTATTTGGAACCTGGGGGTTTTTCCGGACGATGCACGGGCGAGTCACTGCCCCTTCGTGTTGACTTCATTCACAGGGTGGACTTCGGAGAGGTGTCCGGGCATCGGGTTCTTCTCAAGAGGGGACCGGGAAATCGGGGTGCTTCGCAACGTGGAAGCACCCACGAGGCCACGTCTGGAATGTCGTCGTGAGACCGGCCTCATCCTGAGGTGCGACCGGAAGGTCGGGAACCCCTTCCAGACAAAGCAGGGGAGTCGACCCTCCTGTCGAGATCAGGAGGGTAGAAGGGGCTCAGAGGCAGTGGTGCCGGAAAACCTCGGTGTTCCTCTCCAGGGAGACCGGGATGCCGGGGAACTTTGTGGGGGCGCATCAAGGGTGCCAAGTACCGTTTCGACCTCCAATTCCTAACGTGGGACTTCTCCTGAGACGCTGTAGCGGGAAAGGGCTTCATCTTGCGATGACGGGGGAACCACGTGGTTTTTCTCGAGTTGCGGCGGGATTCTCGAGTTACGACGGGGAATTCAGGATGCCTCTTGTGTTGGCCCAGGGAAGTCCAATCTTCCATTCGAGTTGCGAAGGAAAGCTGGGGATTGCTCTCGAGTGACTGCAGGGCCAATAGACGTCATCTAGGCTTGTGTCCAGAAGCCAATGTTCCTCTCCAGGGGCGACCGGGATCTCGGGGTTGCATTCCAGACGCACCCGGGGAGACAGGCATTCATCTCGAGTGGAAGCAACGAACCCCGCTCTGCTCTCGAGTCGCGACGGGTATCTCTTGGAGCTCACTGGGTGGACTAAAGGGAGTCAAGCCTCCTGAGGCGTTTGGAGAGAGGTCGCGAGGTTGGCCTCTAGGCCATGCAGGAGACGAAGGCCCTCATCTCCGCGATGACGGGGGAGGCTCGGGGTGGTTCTCGAGCGGCGGCCCCAGGGTGCGGTTTCTCACGAGGTAGGACGGCGAGGTCAGGGAGCCTCTCGTGGGGCGCCAGGGAAGTCGGGTCTCCATGCGAGTGGCGAGGGGGAGCGCGTCATTGCTCTCGAGTCATGGGAGGGGAATCTGGCCTCGAGACGTGTTGAAGAAGGTCTCTCGAGGTCTTTCTCGGGTTGAGGCAGGAAACCCTGGCTTCCCTCGACTTGTGCAGGTGACCTCAGGGGGCTTCTCATGGTGGCTCTGAGAAGTCAGGGAAACTGGAGGTGGGAGGGGCCTCTCGGGACTCCACGGGGTTTGGTGCATTGGAAGAGGGCCTCATCTCCAGTTGAGGCAGGAACCTCAGGGTTCCTCTGATTTCAGACTCCGATGGCAGGGTCCCTGCAGACTGGGGACAGGAGAGTCAGGCCTCGTCTTGGGTCGAGGCATGGAACTCCGCTGGCCTCTCGAGGTGTCCCCGGGGAGAGAGGCCACTTGTCGAGCTGTATTTGGAACCTGGGGGTTTTTCCGGACGATGCACGGGCGAGTCACTGCCCCTTCGTGTTGACTTCATTCACAGGGTGGACTTCGGAGAGGTGTCCGGGCATCGGGTTCTTCTCAAGAGGGGACCGGGAAATCGGGGTGCTTCGCAACGTGGAAGCACCCACGAGGCCACGTCTGGAATGTCGTCGTGAGACCGGCCTCATCCTGAGGTGCGACCGGAAGGTCGGGAACCCCTTCCAGACAAAGCAGGGGAGTCGACCCTCCTGTCGAGATCAGGAGGGTAGAAGGGGCTCAGAGGAAGTGGTGCCGGAAAACCTCGGTGTTCCTCTCCAGGGAGACCGGGATGCCGGGGAACTTTGTGGGGGCGCATCAAGGGTGCCAAGTACCGTTTCGACCTCCAATTCCTAACGTGGGACTTCTCCTGAGACGCTGTAGCGGGAAAGGGCTTCATCTTGCGATGACGGGGGAACCACGTGGTTTTTCTCGAGTTGCGGCGGGATTCTCGAGTTACGACGGGGAATTCAGGATGCCTCTTGTGTTGGCCCAGGGAAGTCCAATCTTCCATTCGAGTTGCGAAGGAAAGCTGGGGATTGCTCTCGAGTGACTGCAGGGCCAATAGACGTCATCTAGGCTTGTGTCCAGAAGCCAATGTTCCTCTCCAGGGGCGACCGGGATCTCGGGGTTGCATTCCAGACGCACCCGGGGAGACAGGCATTCATCTCGAGTGGAAGCAACGAACCCCGCTCTGCTCTCGAGTCGCGACGGGTATCTCTTGGAGCTCACTGGGTGGACTAAAGGGAGTCAAGCCTCCTGAGGCGTTTGGAGAGAGGTCGCGAGGTTGGCCTCTAGGCCATGCAGGAGACGAAGGCCCTCATCTCCGCGATGACGGGGGAGGCTCGGGGTGGTTCTCGAGCGGCGGCCCCAGGGTGCGGTTTCTCACGAGGTAGGACGGCGAGGTCAGGGAGCCTCTCGTGGGGCGCCAGGGAAGTCGGGTCTCCATGCGAGTGGCGAGGGGGAGCGCGTCATTGCTCTCGAGTCATGGGAGGGGAATCTGGCCTCGAGACGTGTTGAAGAAGGTCTCTCGAGGTCTTTCTCGGGTTGAGGCAGGAAACCCTGGCTTCCCTCGACTTGTGCAGGTGACCTCAGGGGGCTTCTCATGGTGGCTCTGAGAAGTCAGGGAAACTGGAGGTGGGAGGGGCCTCTCGGGACTCCACGGGGTTTGGTGCATTGGAAGAGGGCCTCATCTCCAGTTGAGGCAGGAACCTCAGGGTTCCTCTGATTTCAGACTCCGATGGCAGGGTCCCTGCAGACTGGGGACAGGAGAGTCAGGCCTCGTCTTGGGTCGAGGCATGGAACTCCGCTGGCCTCTCGAGGTGTCCCCGGGGAGAGAGGCCACTTGTCGAGCTGTATTTGGAACCTGGGGGTTTTTCCGGACGATGCACGGGCGAGTCACTGCCCCTTCGTGTTGACTTCATTCACAGGGTGGACTTCGGAGAGGTGTCCGGGCATCGGGTTCTTCTCAAGAGGGGACCGGGAAATCGGGGTGCTTCGCAACGTGGAAGCACCCACGAGGCCACGTCTGGAATGTCGTCGTGAGACCGGCCTCATCCTGAGGTGCGACCGGAAGGTCGGGAACCCCTTCCAGACAAAGCAGGGGAGTCGACCCTCCTGTCGAGATCAGGAGGGTAGAAGGGGCTCAGAGGAAGTGGTGCCGGAAAACCTCGGTGTTCCTCTCCAGGGAGACCGGGATGCCGGGGAACTTTGTGGGGGCGCATCAAGGGTGCCAAGTACCGTTTCGACCTCCAATTCCTAACGTGGGACTTCTCCTGAGACGCTGTAGCGGGAAAGGGCTTCATCTTGCGATGACGGGGGAACCACGTGGTTTTTCTCGAGTTGCGGCGGGATTCTCGAGTTACGACGGGGAATTCAGGATGCCTCTTGTGTTGGCCCAGGGAAGTCCAATCTTCCATTCGAGTTGCGAAGGAAAGCTGGGGATTGCTCTCGAGTGACTGCAGGGCCAATAGACGTCATCTAGGCTTGTGTCCAGAAGCCAATGTTCCTCTCCAGGGGCGACCGGGATCTCGGGGTTGCATTCCAGACGCACCCGGGGAGACAGGCATTCATCTCGAGTGGAAGCAACGAACCCCGCTCTGCTCTCGAGTCGCGACGGGTATCTCTTGGAGCTCACTGGGTGGACTAAAGGGAGTCAAGCCTCCTGAGGCGTTTGGAGAGAGGTCGCGAGGTTGGCCTCTAGGCCATGCAGGAGACGAAGGCCCTCATCTCCGCGATGACGGGGGAGGCTCGGGGTGGTTCTCGAGCGGCGGCCCCAGGGTGCGGTTTCTCACGAGGTAGGACGGCGAGGTCAGGGAGCCTCTCGTGGGGCGCCAGGGAAGTCGGGTCTCCATGCGAGTGGCGAGGGGGAGCGCGTCATTGCTCTCGAGTCATGGGAGGGGAATCTGGCCTCGAGACGTGTTGAAGAAGGTCTCTCGAGGTCTTTCTCGGGTTGAGGCAGGAAACCCTGGCTTCCCTCGACTTGTGCAGGTGACCTCAGGGGGCTTCTCATGGTGGCTCTGAGAAGTCAGGGAAACTGGAGGTGGGAGGGGCCTCTCGGGACTCCACGGGGTTTGGTGCATTGGAAGAGGGCCTCATCTCCAGTTGAGGCAGGAACCTCAGGGTTCCTCTGATTTCAGACTCCGATGGCAGGGTCCCTGCAGACTGGGGACAGGAGAGTCAGGCCTCGTCTTGGGTCGAGGCATGGAACTCCGCTGGCCTCTCGAGGTGTCCCCGGGGAGAGAGGCCACTTGTCGAGCTGTATTTGGAACCTGGGGGTTTTTCCGGACGATGCACGGGCGAGTCACTGCCCCTTCGTGTTGACTTCATTCACAGGGTGGACTTCGGAGAGGTGTCCGGGCATCGGGTTCTTCTCAAGAGGGGACCGGGAAATCGGGGTGCTTCGCAACGTGGAAGCACCCACGAGGCCACGTCTGGAATGTCGTCGTGAGACCGGCCTCATCCTGAGGTGCGACCGGAAGGTCGGGAACCCCTTCCAGACAAAGCAGGGGAGTCGACCCTCCTGTCGAGATCAGGAGGGTAGAAGGGGCTCAGAGGCAGTGGTGCCGGAAAACCTCGGTGTTCCTCTCCAGGGAGACCGGGATGCCGGGGAACTTTGTGGGGGCGCATCAAGGGTGCCAAGTACCGTTTCGACCTCCAATTCCTAACGTGGGACTTCTCCTGAGACGCTGTAGCGGGAAAGGGCTTCATCTTGCGATGACGGGGGAACCACGTGGTTTTTCTCGAGTTGCGGCGGGATTCTCGAGTTACGACGGGGAATTCAGGATGCCTCTTGTGTTGGCCCAGGGAAGTCCAATCTTCCATTCGAGTTGCGAAGGAAAGCTGGGGATTGCTCTCGAGTGACTGCAGGGCCAATAGACGTCATCTAGGCTTGTGTCCAGAAGCCAATGTTCCTCTCCAGGGGCGACCGGGATCTCGGGGTTGCATTCCAGACGCACCCGGGGAGACAGGCATTCATCTCGAGTGGAAGCAACGAACCCCGCTCTGCTCTCGAGTCGCGACGGGTATCTCTTGGAGCTCACTGGGTGGACTAAAGGGAGTCAAGCCTCCTGAGGCGTTTGGAGAGAGGTCGCGAGGTTGGCCTCTAGGCCATGCAGGAGACGAAGGCCCTCATCTCCGCGATGACGGGGGAGGCTCGGGGTGGTTCTCGAGCGGCGGCCCCAGGGTGCGGTTTCTCACGAGGTACGACGGCGAGGTCAGGGAGCCTCTCGTGGGGCGCCAGGGAAGTCGGGTCTCCATGCGAGTGGCGAGGGGGAGCGCGTCATTGCTCTCGAGTCATGGGAGGGGAATCTGGCCTCGAGACGTGTTGAAGAAGGTCTCTCGAGGTCTTTCTCGGGTTGAGGCAGGAAACCCTGGCTTCCCTCGACTTGTGCAGGTGACCTCAGGGGGCTTCTCATGGTGGCTCTGAGAAGTCAGGGAAACTGGAGGTGGGAGGGGCCTCTCGGGACTCCACGGGGTTTGGTGCATTGGAAGAGGGCCTCATCTCCAGTTGAGGCAGGAACCTCAGGGTTCCTCTGATTTCAGACTCCGATGGCAGGGTCCCTGCAGACTGGGGACAGGAGAGTCAGGCCTCGTCTTGGGTCGAGGCATGGAACTCCGCTGGCCTCTCGAGGTGTCCCCGGGGAGAGAGGCCACTTGTCGAGCTGTATTTGGAACCTGGGGGTTTTTCCGGACGATGCACGGGCGAGTCACTGCCCCTTCGTGTTGACTTCATTCACAGGGTGGACTTCGGAGAGGTGTCCGGGCATCGGGTTCTTCTCAAGAGGGGACCGGGAAATCGGGGTGCTTCGCAACGTGGAAGCACCCACGAGGCCACGTCTGGAATGTCGTCGTGAGACCGGCCTCATCCTGAGGTGCGACCGGAAGGTCGGGAACCCCTTCCAGACAAAGCAGGGGAGTCGACCCTCCTGTCGAGATCAGGAGGGTAGAAGGGGCTCAGAGGAAGTGGTGCCGGAAAACCTCGGTGTTCCTCTCCAGGGAGACCGGGATGCCGGGGAACTTTGTGGGGGCGCATCAAGGGTGCCAAGTACCGTTTCGACCTCCAATTCCTAACGTGGGACTTCTCCTGAGACGCTGTAGCGGGAAAGGGCTTCATCTTGCGATGACGGGGGAACCACGTGGTTTTTCTCGAGTTGCGGCGGGATTCTCGAGTTACGACGGGGAATTCAGGATGCCTCTTGTGTTGGCCCAGGGAAGTCCAATCTTCCATTCGAGTTGCGAAGGAAAGCTGGGGATTGCTCTCGAGTGACTGCAGGGCCAATAGACGTCATCTAGGCTTGTGTCCAGAAGCCAATGTTCCTCTCCAGGGGCGACCGGGATCTCGGGGTTGCATTCCAGACGCACCCGGGGAGACAGGCATTCATCTCGAGTGGAAGCAACGAACCCCGCTCTGCTCTCGAGTCGCGACGGGTATCTCTTGGAGCTCACTGGGTGGACTAAAGGGAGTCAAGCCTCCTGAGGCGTTTGGAGAGAGGTCGCGAGGTTGGCCTCTAGGCCATGCAGGAGACGAAGGCCCTCATCTCCGCGATGACGGGGGAGGCTCGGGGTGGTTCTCGAGCGGCGGCCCCAGGGTGCGGTTTCTCACGAGGTAGGACGGCGAGGTCAGGGAGCCTCTCGTGGGGCGCCAGGGAAGTCGGGTCTCCATGCGAGTGGCGAGGGGGAGCGCGTCATTGCTCTCGAGTCATGGGAGGGGAATCTGGCCTCGAGACGTGTTGAAGAAGGTCTCTCGAGGTCTTTCTCGGGTTGAGGCAGGAAACCCTGGCTTCCCTCGACTTGTGCAGGTGACCTCAGGGGGCTTCTCATGGTGGCTCTGAGAAGTCAGGGAAACTGGAGGTGGGAGGGGCCTCTCGGGACTCCACGGGGTTTGGTGCATTGGAAGAGGGCCTCATCTCCAGTTGAGGCAGGAACCTCAGGGTTCCTCTGATTTCAGACTCCGATGGCAGGGTCCCTGCAGACTGGGGACAGGAGAGTCAGGCCTCGTCTTGGGTCGAGGCATGGAACTCCGCTGGCCTCTCGAGGTGTCCCCGGGGAGAGAGGCCACTTGTCGAGCTGTATTTGGAACCTGGGGGTTTTTCCGGACGATGCACGGGCGAGTCACTGCCCCTTCGTGTTGACTTCATTCACAGGGTGGACTTCGGAGAGGTGTCCGGGCATCGGGTTCTTCTCAAGAGGGGACCGGGAAATCGGGGTGCTTCGCAACGTGGAAGCACCCACGAGGCCACGTCTGGAATGTCGTCGTGAGACCGGCCTCATCCTGAGGTGCGACCGGAAGGTCGGGAACCCCTTCCAGACAAAGCAGGGGAGTCGACCCTCCTGTCGAGATCAGGAGGGTAGAAGGGGCTCAGAGGAAGTGGTGCCGGAAAACCTCGGTGTTCCTCTCCAGGGAGACCGGGATGCCGGGGAACTTTGTGGGGGCGCATCAAGGGTGCCAAGTACCGTTTCGACCTCCAATTCCTAACGTGGGACTTCTCCTGAGACGCTGTAGCGGGAAAGGGCTTCATCTTGCGATGACGGGGGAACCACGTGGTTTTTCTCGAGTTGCGGCGGGATTCTCGAGTTACGACGGGGAATTCAGGATGCCTCTTGTGTTGGCCCAGGGAAGTCCAATCTTCCATTCGAGTTGCGAAGGAAAGCTGGGGATTGCTCTCGAGTGACTGCAGGGCCAATAGACGTCATCTAGGCTTGTGTCCAGAAGCCAATGTTCCTCTCCAGGGGCGACCGGGATCTCGGGGTTGCATTCCAGACGCACCCGGGGAGACAGGCATTCATCTCGAGTGGAAGCAACGAACCCCGCTCTGCTCTCGAGTCGCGACGGGTATCTCTTGGAGCTCACTGGGTGGACTAAAGGGAGTCAAGCCTCCTGAGGCGTTTGGAGAGAGGTCGCGAGGTTGGCCTCTAGGCCATGCAGGAGACGAAGGCCCTCATCTCCGCGATGACGGGGGAGGCTCGGGGTGGTTCTCGAGCGGCGGCCCCAGGGTGCGGTTTCTCACGAGGTAGGACGGCGAGGTCAGGGAGCCTCTCGTGGGGCGCCAGGGAAGTCGGGTCTCCATGCGAGTGGCGAGGGGGAGCGCGTCATTGCTCTCGAGTCATGGGAGGGGAATCTGGCCTCGAGACGTGTTGAAGAAGGTCTCTCGAGGTCTTTCTCGGGTTGAGGCAGGAAACCCTGGCTTCCCTCGACTTGTGCAGGTGACCTCAGGGGGCTTCTCATGGTGGCTCTGAGAAGTCAGGGAAACTGGAGGTGGGAGGGGCCTCTCGGGACTCCACGGGGTTTGGTGCATTGGAAGAGGGCCTCATCTCCAGTTGAGGCAGGAACCTCAGGGTTCCTCTGATTTCAGACTCCGATGGCAGGGTCCCTGCAGACTGGGGACAGGAGAGTCAGGCCTCGTCTTGGGTCGAGGCATGGAACTCCGCTGGCCTCTCGAGGTGTCCCCGGGGAGAGAGGCCACTTGTCGAGCTGTATTTGGAACCTGGGGGTTTTTCCGGACGATGCACGGGCGAGTCACTGCCCCTTCGTGTTGACTTCATTCACAGGGTGGACTTCGGAGAGGTGTCCGGGCATCGGGTTCTTCTCAAGAGGGGACCGGGAAATCGGGGTGCTTCGCAACGTGGAAGCACCCACGAGGCCACGTCTGGAATGTCGTCGTGAGACCGGCCTCATCCTGAGGTGCGACCGGAAGGTCGGGAACCCCTTCCAGACAAAGCAGGGGAGTCGACCCTCCTGTCGAGATCAGGAGGGTAGAAGGGGCTCAGAGGAAGTGGTGCCGGAAAACCTCGGTGTTCCTCTCCAGGGAGACCGGGATGCCGGGGAACTTTGTGGGGGCGCATCAAGGGTGCCAAGTACCGTTTCGACCTCCAATTCCTAACGTGGGACTTCTCCTGAGACGCTGTAGCGGGAAAGGGCTTCATCTTGCGATGACGGGGGAACCACGTGGTTTTTCTCGAGTTGCGGCGGGATTCTCGAGTTACGACGGGGAATTCAGGATGCCTCTTGTGTTGGCCCAGGGAAGTCCAATCTTCCATTCGAGTTGCGAAGGAAAGCTGGGGATTGCTCTCGAGTGACTGCAGGGCCAATAGACGTCATCTAGGCTTGTGTCCAGAAGCCAATGTTCCTCTCCAGGGGCGACCGGGATCTCGGGGTTGCATTCCAGACGCACCCGGGGAGACAGGCATTCATCTCGAGTGGAAGCAACGAACCCCGCTCTGCTCTCGAGTCGCGACGGGTATCTCTTGGAGCTCACTGGGTGGACTAAAGGGAGTCAAGCCTCCTGAGGCGTTTGGAGAGAGGTCGCGAGGTTGGCCTCTAGGCCATGCAGGAGACGAAGGCCCTCATCTCCGCGATGACGGGGGAGGCTCGGGGTGGTTCTCGAGCGGCGGCCCCAGGGTGCGGTTTCTCACGAGGTAGGACGGCGAGGTCAGGGAGCCTCTCGTGGGGCGCCAGGGAAGTCGGGTCTCCATGCGAGTGGCGAGGGGGAGCGCGTCATTGCTCTCGAGTCATGGGAGGGGAATCTGGCCTCGAGACGTGTTGAAGAAGGTCTCTCGAGGTCTTTCTCGGGTTGAGGCAGGAAACCCTGGCTTCCCTCGACTTGTGCAGGTGACCTCAGGGGGCTTCTCATGGTGGCTCTGAGAAGTCAGGGAAACTGGAGGTGGGAGGGGCCTCTCGGGACTCCACGGGGTTTGGTGCATTGGAAGAGGGCCTCATCTCCAGTTGAGGCAGGAACCTCAGGGTTCCTCTGATTTCAGACTCCGATGGCAGGGTCCCTGCAGACTGGGGACAGGAGAGTCAGGCCTCGTCTTGGGTCGAGGCATGGAACTCCGCTGGCCTCTCGAGGTGTCCCCGGGGAGAGAGGCCACTTGTCGAGCTGTATTTGGAACCTGGGGGTTTTTCCGGACGATGCACGGGCGAGTCACTGCCCCTTCGTGTTGACTTCATTCACAGGGTGGACTTCGGAGAGGTGTCCGGGCATCGGGTTCTTCTCAAGAGGGGACCGGGAAATCGGGGTGCTTCGCAACGTGGAAGCACCCACGAGGCCACGTCTGGAATGTCGTCGTGAGACCGGCCTCATCCTGAGGTGCGACCGGAAGGTCGGGAACCCCTTCCAGACAAAGCAGGGGAGTCGACCCTCCTGTCGAGATCAGGAGGGTAGAAGGGGCTCAGAGGAAGTGGTGCCGGAAAACCTCGGTGTTCCTCTCCAGGGAGACCGGGATGCCGGGGAACTTTGTGGGGGCGCATCAAGGGTGCCAAGTACCGTTTCGACCTCCAATTCCTAACGTGGGACTTCTCCTGAGACGCTGTAGCGGGAAAGGGCTTCATCTTGCGATGACGGGGGAACCACGTGGTTTTTCTCGAGTTGCGGCGGGATTCTCGAGTTACGACGGGGAATTCAGGATGCCTCTTGTGTTGGCCCAGGGAAGTCCAATCTTCCATTCGAGTTGCGAAGGAAAGCTGGGGATTGCTCTCGAGTGACTGCAGGGCCAATAGACGTCATCTAGGCTTGTGTCCAGAAGCCAATGTTCCTCTCCAGGGGCGACCGGGATCTCGGGGTTGCATTCCAGACGCACCCGGGGAGACAGGCATTCATCTCGAGTGGAAGCAACGAACCCCGCTCTGCTCTCGAGTCGCGACGGGTATCTCTTGGAGCTCACTGGGTGGACTAAAGGGAGTCAAGCCTCCTGAGGCGTTTGGAGAGAGGTCGCGAGGTTGGCCTCTAGGCCATGCAGGAGACGAAGGCCCTCATCTCCGCGATGACGGGGGAGGCTCGGGGTGGTTCTCGAGCGGCGGCCCCAGGGTGCGGTTTCTCACGAGGTAGGACGGCGAGGTCAGGGAGCCTCTCGTGGGGCGCCAGGGAAGTCGGGTCTCCATGCGAGTGGCGAGGGGGAGCGCGTCATTGCTCTCGAGTCATGGGAGGGGAATCTGGCCTCGAGACGTGTTGAAGAAGGTCTCTCGAGGTCTTTCTCGGGTTGAGGCAGGAAACCCTGGCTTCCCTCGACTTGTGCAGGTGACCTCAGGGGGCTTCTCATGGTGGCTCTGAGAAGTCAGGGAAACTGGAGGTGGGAGGGGCCTCTCGGGACTCCACGGGGTTTGGTGCATTGGAAGAGGGCCTCATCTCCAGTTGAGGCAGGAACCTCAGGGTTCCTCTGATTTCAGACTCCGATGGCAGGGTCCCTGCAGACTGGGGACAGGAGAGTCAGGCCTCGTCTTGGGTCGAGGCATGGAACTCCGCTGGCCTCTCGAGGTGTCCCCGGGGAGAGAGGCCACTTGTCGAGCTGTATTTGGAACCTGGGGGTTTTTCCGGACGATGCACGGGCGAGTCACTGCCCCTTCGTGTTGACTTCATTCACAGGGTGGACTTCGGAGAGGTGTCCGGGCATCGGGTTCTTCTCAAGAGGGGACCGGGAAATCGGGGTGCTTCGCAACGTGGAAGCACCCACGAGGCCACGTCTGGAATGTCGTCGTGAGACCGGCCTCATCCTGAGGTGCGACCGGAAGGTCGGGAACCCCTTCCAGACAAAGCAGGGGAGTCGACCCTCCTGTCGAGATCAGGAGGGTAGAAGGGGCTCAGAGGCAGTGGTGCCGGAAAACCTCGGTGTTCCTCTCCAGGGAGACCGGGATGCCGGGGAACTTTGTGGGGGCGCATCAAGGGTGCCAAGTACCGTTTCGACCTCCAATTCCTAACGTGGGACTTCTCCTGAGACGCTGTAGCGGGAAAGGGCTTCATCTTGCGATGACGGGGGAACCACGTGGTTTTTCTCGAGTTGCGGCGGGATTCTCGAGTTACGACGGGGAATTCAGGATGCCTCTTGTGTTGGCCCAGGGAAGTCCAATCTTCCATTCGAGTTGCGAAGGAAAGCTGGGGATTGCTCTCGAGTGACTGCAGGGCCAATAGACGTCATCTAGGCTTGTGTCCAGAAGCCAATGTTCCTCTCCAGGGGCGACCGGGATCTCGGGGTTGCATTCCAGACGCACCCGGGGAGACAGGCATTCATCTCGAGTGGAAGCAACGAACCCCGCTCTGCTCTCGAGTCGCGACGGGTATCTCTTGGAGCTCACTGGGTGGACTAAAGGGAGTCAAGCCTCCTGAGGCGTTTGGAGAGAGGTCGCGAGGTTGGCCTCTAGGCCATGCAGGAGACGAAGGCCCTCATCTCCGCGATGACGGGGGAGGCTCGGGGTGGTTCTCGAGCGGCGGCCCCAGGGTGCGGTTTCTCACGAGGTAGGACGGCGAGGTCAGGGAGCCTCTCGTGGGGCGCCAGGGAAGTCGGGTCTCCATGCGAGTGGCGAGGGGGAGCGCGTCATTGCTCTCGAGTCATGGGAGGGGAATCTGGCCTCGAGACGTGTTGAAGAAGGTCTCTCGAGGTCTTTCTCGGGTTGAGGCAGGAAACCCTGGCTTCCCTCGACTTGTGCAGGTGACCTCAGGGGGCTTCTCATGGTGGCTCTGAGAAGTCAGGGAAACTGGAGGTGGGAGGGGCCTCTCGGGACTCCACGGGGTTTGGTGCATTGGAAGAGGGCCTCATCTCCAGTTGAGGCAGGAACCTCAGGGTTCCTCTGATTTCAGACTCCGATGGCAGGGTCCCTGCAGACTGGGGACAGGAGAGTCAGGCCTCGTCTTGGGTCGAGGCATGGAACTCCGCTGGCCTCTCGAGGTGTCCCCGGGGAGAGAGGCCACTTGTCGAGCTGTATTTGGAACCTGGGGGTTTTTCCGGACGATGCACGGGCGAGTCACTGCCCCTTCGTGTTGACTTCATTCACAGGGTGGACTTCGGAGAGGTGTCCGGGCATCGGGTTCTTCTCAAGAGGGGACCGGGAAATCGGGGTGCTTCGCAACGTGGAAGCACCCACGAGGCCACGTCTGGAATGTCGTCGTGAGACCGGCCTCATCCTGAGGTGCGACCGGAAGGTCGGGAACCCCTTCCAGACAAAGCAGGGGAGTCGACCCTCCTGTCGAGATCAGGAGGGTAGAAGGGGCTCAGAGGCAGTGGTGCCGGAAAACCTCGGTGTTCCTCTCCAGGGAGACCGGGATGCCGGGGAACTTTGTGGGGGCGCATCAAGGGTGCCAAGTACCGTTTCGACCTCCAATTCCTAACGTGGGACTTCTCCTGAGACGCTGTAGCGGGAAAGGGCTTCATCTTGCGATGACGGGGGAACCACGTGGTTTTTCTCGAGTTGCGGCGGGATTCTCGAGTTACGACGGGGAATTCAGGATGCCTCTTGTGTTGGCCCAGGGAAGTCCAATCTTCCATTCGAGTTGCGAAGGAAAGCTGGGGATTGCTCTCGAGTGACTGCAGGGCCAATAGACGTCATCTAGGCTTGTGTCCAGAAGCCAATGTTCCTCTCCAGGGGCGACCGGGATCTCGGGGTTGCATTCCAGACGCACCCGGGGAGACAGGCATTCATCTCGAGTGGAAGCAACGAACCCCGCTCTGCTCTCGAGTCGCGACGGGTATCTCTTGGAGCTCACTGGGTGGACTAAAGGGAGTCAAGCCTCCTGAGGCGTTTGGAGAGAGGTCGCGAGGTTGGCCTCTAGGCCATGCAGGAGACGAAGGCCCTCATCTCCGCGATGACGGGGGAGGCTCGGGGTGGTTCTCGAGCGGCGGCCCCAGGGTGCGGTTTCTCACGAGGTAGGACGGCGAGGTCAGGGAGCCTCTCGTGGGGCGCCAGGGAAGTCGGGTCTCCATGCGAGTGGCGAGGGGGAGCGCGTCATTGCTCTCGAGTCATGGGAGGGGAATCTGGCCTCGAGACGTGTTGAAGAAGGTCTCTCGAGGTCTTTCTCGGGTTGAGGCAGGAAACCCTGGCTTCCCTCGACTTGTGCAGGTGACCTCAGGGGGCTTCTCATGGTGGCTCTGAGAAGTCAGGGAAACTGGAGGTGGGAGGGGCCTCTCGGGACTCCACGGGGTTTGGTGCATTGGAAGAGGGCCTCATCTCCAGTTGAGGCAGGAACCTCAGGGTTCCTCTGATTTCAGACTCCGATGGCAGGGTCCCTGCAGACTGGGGACAGGAGAGTCAGGCCTCGTCTTGGGTCGAGGCATGGAACTCCGCTGGCCTCTCGAGGTGTCCCCGGGGAGAGAGGCCACTTGTCGAGCTGTATTTGGAACCTGGGGGTTTTTCCGGACGATGCACGGGCGAGTCACTGCCCCTTCGTGTTGACTTCATTCACAGGGTGGACTTCGGAGAGGTGTCCGGGCATCGGGTTCTTCTCAAGAGGGGACCGGGAAATCGGGGTGCTTCGCAACGTGGAAGCACCCACGAGGCCACGTCTGGAATGTCGTCGTGAGACCGGCCTCATCCTGAGGTGCGACCGGAAGGTCGGGAACCCCTTCCAGACAAAGCAGGGGAGTCGACCCTCCTGTCGAGATCAGGAGGGTAGAAGGGGCTCAGAGGAAGTGGTGCCGGAAAACCTCGGTGTTCCTCTCCAGGGAGACCGGGATGCCGGGGAACTTTGTGGGGGCGCATCAAGGGTGCCAAGTACCGTTTCGACCTCCAATTCCTAACGTGGGACTTCTCCTGAGACGCTGTAGCGGGAAAGGGCTTCATCTTGCGATGACGGGGGAACCACGTGGTTTTTCTCGAGTTGCGGCGGGATTCTCGAGTTACGACGGGGAATTCAGGATGCCTCTTGTGTTGGCCCAGGGAAGTCCAATCTTCCATTCGAGTTGCGAAGGAAAGCTGGGGATTGCTCTCGAGTGACTGCAGGGCCAATAGACGTCATCTAGGCTTGTGTCCAGAAGCCAATGTTCCTCTCCAGGGGCGACCGGGATCTCGGGGTTGCATTCCAGACGCACCCGGGGAGACAGGCATTCATCTCGAGTGGAAGCAACGAACCCCGCTCTGCTCTCGAGTCGCGACGGGTATCTCTTGGAGCTCACTGGGTGGACTAAAGGGAGTCAAGCCTCCTGAGGCGTTTGGAGAGAGGTCGCGAGGTTGGCCTCTAGGCCATGCAGGAGACGAAGGCCCTCATCTCCGCGATGACGGGGGAGGCTCGGGGTGGTTCTCGAGCGGCGGCCCCAGGGTGCGGTTTCTCACGAGGTAGGACGGCGAGGTCAGGGAGCCTCTCGTGGGGCGCCAGGGAAGTCGGGTCTCCATGCGAGTGGCGAGGGGGAGCGCGTCATTGCTCTCGAGTCATGGGAGGGGAATCTGGCCTCGAGACGTGTTGAAGAAGGTCTCTCGAGGTCTTTCTCGGGTTGAGGCAGGAAACCCTGGCTTCCCTCGACTTGTGCAGGTGACCTCAGGGGGCTTCTCATGGTGGCTCTGAGAAGTCAGGGAAACTGGAGGTGGGAGGGGCCTCTCGGGACTCCACGGGGTTTGGTGCATTGGAAGAGGGCCTCATCTCCAGTTGAGGCAGGAACCTCAGGGTTCCTCTGATTTCAGACTCCGATGGCAGGGTCCCTGCAGACTGGGGACAGGAGAGTCAGGCCTCGTCTTGGGTCGAGGCATGGAACTCCGCTGGCCTCTCGAGGTGTCCCCGGGGAGAGAGGCCACTTGTCGAGCTGTATTTGGAACCTGGGGGTTTTTCCGGACGATGCACGGGCGAGTCACTGCCCCTTCGTGTTGACTTCATTCACAGGGTGGACTTCGGAGAGGTGTCCGGGCATCGGGTTCTTCTCAAGAGGGGACCGGGAAATCGGGGTGCTTCGCAACGTGGAAGCACCCACGAGGCCACGTCTGGAATGTCGTCGTGAGACCGGCCTCATCCTGAGGTGCGACCGGAAGGTCGGGAACCCCTTCCAGACAAAGCAGGGGAGTCGACCCTCCTGTCGAGATCAGGAGGGTAGAAGGGGCTCAGAGGAAGTGGTGCCGGAAAACCTCGGTGTTCCTCTCCAGGGAGACCGGGATGCCGGGGAACTTTGTGGGGGCGCATCAAGGGTGCCAAGTACCGTTTCGACCTCCAATTCCTAACGTGGGACTTCTCCTGAGACGCTGTAGCGGGAAAGGGCTTCATCTTGCGATGACGGGGGAACCACGTGGTTTTTCTCGAGTTGCGGCGGGATTCTCGAGTTACGACGGGGAATTCAGGATGCCTCTTGTGTTGGCCCAGGGAAGTCCAATCTTCCATTCGAGTTGCGAAGGAAAGCTGGGGATTGCTCTCGAGTGACTGCAGGGCCAATAGACGTCATCTAGGCTTGTGTCCAGAAGCCAATGTTCCTCTCCAGGGGCGACCGGGATCTCGGGGTTGCATTCCAGACGCACCCGGGGAGACAGGCATTCATCTCGAGTGGAAGCAACGAACCCCGCTCTGCTCTCGAGTCGCGACGGGTATCTCTTGGAGCTCACTGGGTGGACTAAAGGGAGTCAAGCCTCCTGAGGCGTTTGGAGAGAGGTCGCGAGGTTGGCCTCTAGGCCATGCAGGAGACGAAGGCCCTCATCTCCGCGATGACGGGGGAGGCTCGGGGTGGTTCTCGAGCGGCGGCCCCAGGGTGCGGTTTCTCACGAGGTACGACGGCGAGGTCAGGGAGCCTCTCGTGGGGCGCCAGGGAAGTCGGGTCTCCATGCGAGTGGCGAGGGGGAGCGCGTCATTGCTCTCGAGTCATGGGAGGGGAATCTGGCCTCGAGACGTGTTGAAGAAGGTCTCTCGAGGTCTTTCTCGGGTTGAGGCAGGAAACCCTGGCTTCCCTCGACTTGTGCAGGTGACCTCAGGGGGCTTCTCATGGTGGCTCTGAGAAGTCAGGGAAACTGGAGGTGGGAGGGGCCTCTCGGGACTCCACGGGGTTTGGTGCATTGGAAGAGGGCCTCATCTCCAGTTGAGGCAGGAACCTCAGGGTTCCTCTGATTTCAGACTCCGATGGCAGGGTCCCTGCAGACTGGGGACAGGAGAGTCAGGCCTCGTCTTGGGTCGAGGCATGGAACTCCGCTGGCCTCTCGAGGTGTCCCCGGGGAGAGAGGCCACTTGTCGAGCTGTATTTGGAACCTGGGGGTTTTTCCGGACGATGCACGGGCGAGTCACTGCCCCTTCGTGTTGACTTCATTCACAGGGTGGACTTCGGAGAGGTGTCCGGGCATCGGGTTCTTCTCAAGAGGGGACCGGGAAATCGGGGTGCTTCGCAACGTGGAAGCACCCACGAGGCCACGTCTGGAATGTCGTCGTGAGACCGGCCTCATCCTGAGGTGCGACCGGAAGGTCGGGAACCCCTTCCAGACAAAGCAGGGGAGTCGACCCTCCTGTCGAGATCAGGAGGGTAGAAGGGGCTCAGAGGAAGTGGTGCCGGAAAACCTCGGTGTTCCTCTCCAGGGAGACCGGGATGCCGGGGAACTTTGTGGGGGCGCATCAAGGGTGCCAAGTACCGTTTCGACCTCCAATTCCTAACGTGGGACTTCTCCTGAGACGCTGTAGCGGGAAAGGGCTTCATCTTGCGATGACGGGGGAACCACGTGGTTTTTCTCGAGTTGCGGCGGGATTCTCGAGTTACGACGGGGAATTCAGGATGCCTCTTGTGTTGGCCCAGGGAAGTCCAATCTTCCATTCGAGTTGCGAAGGAAAGCTGGGGATTGCTCTCGAGTGACTGCAGGGCCAATAGACGTCATCTAGGCTTGTGTCCAGAAGCCAATGTTCCTCTCCAGGGGCGACCGGGATCTCGGGGTTGCATTCCAGACGCACCCGGGGAGACAGGCATTCATCTCGAGTGGAAGCAACGAACCCCGCTCTGCTCTCGAGTCGCGACGGGTATCTCTTGGAGCTCACTGGGTGGACTAAAGGGAGTCAAGCCTCCTGAGGCGTTTGGAGAGAGGTCGCGAGGTTGGCCTCTAGGCCATGCAGGAGACGAAGGCCCTCATCTCCGCGATGACGGGGGAGGCTCGGGGTGGTTCTCGAGCGGCGGCCCCAGGGTGCGGTTTCTCACGAGGTAGGACGGCGAGGTCAGGGAGCCTCTCGTGGGGCGCCAGGGAAGTCGGGTCTCCATGCGAGTGGCGAGGGGGAGCGCGTCATTGCTCTCGAGTCATGGGAGGGGAATCTGGCCTCGAGACGTGTTGAAGAAGGTCTCTCGAGGTCTTTCTCGGGTTGAGGCAGGAAACCCTGGCTTCCCTCGACTTGTGCAGGTGACCTCAGGGGGCTTCTCATGGTGGCTCTGAGAAGTCAGGGAAACTGGAGGTGGGAGGGGCCTCTCGGGACTCCACGGGGTTTGGTGCATTGGAAGAGGGCCTCATCTCCAGTTGAGGCAGGAACCTCAGGGTTCCTCTGATTTCAGACTCCGATGGCAGGGTCCCTGCAGACTGGGGACAGGAGAGTCAGGCCTCGTCTTGGGTCGAGGCATGGAACTCCGCTGGCCTCTCGAGGTGTCCCCGGGGAGAGAGGCCACTTGTCGAGCTGTATTTGGAACCTGGGGGTTTTTCCGGACGATGCACGGGCGAGTCACTGCCCCTTCGTGTTGACTTCATTCACAGGGTGGACTTCGGAGAGGTGTCCGGGCATCGGGTTCTTCTCAAGAGGGGACCGGGAAATCGGGGTGCTTCGCAACGTGGAAGCACCCACGAGGCCACGTCTGGAATGTCGTCGTGAGACCGGCCTCATCCTGAGGTGCGACCGGAAGGTCGGGAACCCCTTCCAGACAAAGCAGGGGAGTCGACCCTCCTGTCGAGATCAGGAGGGTAGAAGGGGCTCAGAGGAAGTGGTGCCGGAAAACCTCGGTGTTCCTCTCCAGGGAGACCGGGATGCCGGGGAACTTTGTGGGGGCGCATCAAGGGTGCCAAGTACCGTTTCGACCTCCAATTCCTAACGTGGGACTTCTCCTGAGACGCTGTAGCGGGAAAGGGCTTCATCTTGCGATGACGGGGGAACCACGTGGTTTTTCTCGAGTTGCGGCGGGATTCTCGAGTTACGACGGGGAATTCAGGATGCCTCTTGTGTTGGCCCAGGGAAGTCCAATCTTCCATTCGAGTTGCGAAGGAAAGCTGGGGATTGCTCTCGAGTGACTGCAGGGCCAATAGACGTCATCTAGGCTTGTGTCCAGAAGCCAATGTTCCTCTCCAGGGGCGACCGGGATCTCGGGGTTGCATTCCAGACGCACCCGGGGAGACAGGCATTCATCTCGAGTGGAAGCAACGAACCCCGCTCTGCTCTCGAGTCGCGACGGGTATCTCTTGGAGCTCACTGGGTGGACTAAAGGGAGTCAAGCCTCCTGAGGCGTTTGGAGAGAGGTCGCGAGGTTGGCCTCTAGGCCATGCAGGAGACGAAGGCCCTCATCTCCGCGATGACGGGGGAGTCTCGGGGTGGTTCTCGAGCGGCGGCCCCAGGGTGCGGTTTCTCACGAGGTACGACGGCGAGGTCAGTGAGCCTCTCGTGGGGCGCCAGGGAAGTCGGGTCTCCATGCGAGTGGCGAGGGGGAGCGCGTCATTGCTCTCGAGCCATGGTAGGGGAATCTGGCCTCGAGACGTGTTGAAGAAGGTCTCTCGAGGCCTTTCTCGGGTTGAGGCAGGAAACCCTGGCTTCCCTCGACTTGTGCAGGTGACCTCAGGGGGCTTCTCATGGTGGCTCTGAGAAGTCAGGGAAACTGGAGGTGGGAGGGGCCTCTCGGGACTCCACGGGGTTTGGTGCATTGGAAGAGGGCCTCATCTCCAGTTGAGGCAGGAACCTCAGGGTTCCTCTGATTTCAGACTCCGATCGCAGGGTCCCTGCAGACTGGGGACAGGAGAGTCAGGCCTCGTCTTGGGTTGAGGCATGGAACTCCGCTTGCCTCTCGAGGTGTCCCCGGGGAGAGAGGCCACTTGTCGAGCTGTATTTGGAACCTGGGGGTGTTTTCCGGACGACGCACGGGCGAGTCACTGCCCCTTCGTGTTGACTTCCTTCACAGGGTGGAGTTCGGAGAGGTGTCCGGGCATCGGGTTCTTATCAAGAGGGGACCGGGAAATCGGGGTGCTTCGCAACGTGGTAGCACCCACGAGGCCACGTCTGGAATGTCGTCGTGAGACCGGCCTCATCCTGAGGTGCGACCGGAAGGTCGGGAACCCCTTCCAGACAAAGCAGGGGAGTCGACCCTCCTGTCGAGATCAGGAGGGTCGAAGGGGCTCAGAGGAAGTGGTGCCGGAAAACCTCGGTGTTCCTCTCCAGGGAGACCGGGATGCCGGGGAACTTTGTGGGGGCGCATCAAGGGTGCCAAGTACCGTTTCGACCTCCAATTCCTAACGTGGGACTTCTCCTGAGACGCTGCAGCGGGAAAGGGCTTCATCTTGCGATGACGGGGGAACCACGTGGGTTTTCTCGAGTTGCGGAGGGATTCTCGAGTTATGACGGGGAATTCAGGATGCCTCTTGTGTTGGCCCAGGGAAGTCCAATCTTCCATTCGAGTTGCGAAGGAAAGCTGGGGATTGCTCTCGAGTGACTGCAGGGCCAATAGACCTCATCTAGGCTTGTGTCCAGAAGCCAGTGTTCCTCTCCAGGGGCGACCGGGATCTCGGGGTTGCATTCCAGACGCACCCGGGGAGACAGGCATTCATTTCGAGTGGAAGCAAAGAACCCCGCTCTGCTCTCGAGTCGCGACGGGTATCTCTTGGAGCTCACTGGGTGGACTAAAGGGAGTCAAGCCTCCTGAGGCGTTTGGAGAGAGGTCGCGAGGATTGGCCTCTAGGCCATGCAGGGACGAGGCCCTCATCTCGCGTGACGGGGAAAGTCTTGGGGTTGTTCTCGACCGGGGCCCCAGTGTGCGCTTTCTTCACGAGGTACGACGGCGAGGTCAGTGAAGCCTCTCGTGGCGGCGCCAGGGGAAGTCGGGTCTCCATGCGAGTGGCTGAGGCGAGCGCGTCATTGCTCTCGAGTCATGGTAGGGGAATCTGGCCTC
>NW_020191619.1:0-20754 GCF_002263795.3 Bos taurus | reverse complement strand
CTGAGCTGCATGTTTACTGTCTGCTCATCTGCTTGACAATTTCCAGCTTAGCTGCACGATTCCTGCCTGTCATCTCCTTGACAATTGCCACCTGTGCTGCGTAATTCCTGCCTGCTCATCTACTTGATTATTGCCAGCTGAGCAGCATGATTTCTCAGAGGTGAGTTCCATGATTATAGCCTGCTGACTGATTCCTGCCTACTCAGCTCTATGTTCATTGCCTCCAGAGGCACATGATCAGTGTGTGACACCAAACATGATCAGCACATGATCAGTCACATGATCAATGCATGATAAGCCAAGTGAACAGTGCATGATCAATTATGTGATCAGTGCATGATCAGTCATGTGACCAGTACATGGTAGCTGTGTGATCATTGCATGATCAGCCACGTGAGCAGTGCATGATAGCCACGTGATCAGTGCATGATCAGTCACGTGATCTGTGCATGATCAGTCACGTGATCTGTGCATGATCAATTACCTGATCAGTGCATGATCAGTCACGTGACCAGTGCATGGTAGCTACGTGATCATTGCATGATCAGCCACGTGATCAGTGCATGATAGCCACGTGATCAGTGCATGATAGCCACGTGATCAGTGCATGATCAGTCACGTGATACGTGTGTGATCAGCCACATGATCAGTGCATGATATCCACGTGATCAGTGCAGGATAGCCACGTGATCACTTCATGATTATTCACGTGATCTGTACATGATCAGTCACGTGATACGTGTGTGATCAGCCACCGGATCAGTGCGTGATGAGCCATGTGATCAGTGCAGGATCAATTATGTGATCAGTGCATGATCAGTCACGTGATCAGTGCATGATCAGTCACGTGATCAGTGTATGATCAGCCACGTGATCAGTGCATGATCAGCCAAATGATAAGTGCCTGATCAATTACGTGATCAGTGCATGATCAGCCACGTGATCGGTGCATGATCAGTCACGTGATCAGTACATGATCAGTCACGTGACCAGTATATGGTAGCTACGTGATCATTCCATGACGAGCCACATGAGCAGTGCATGATAGAAACGTGATGTGTGCATGATGAGTTACGTGAGCAGAGTATGATCAGCCACGTGATCAGTGCATGGGTGCCACGTGATCAGTGCATGTTATGTCACGTGACAGGTGTGTGATCAGCCACGTGAACAGTGCATGTTCAGCCACGTATTCAGTGCATGATAGCCACGTGATCAGTGCATGATCAGTTACGTGAGCAGTGTATGATCAGCCACGTGATCAGTGCATGGTCAGACACGTGAACAGTGTATGATCAGCCACGTGATCAGTGCATGATATCCATGTGATCAGTGCATGATCAATCACGTGATCAGTGTATCATCAGCCACGTGAACAGTGCATGCTCAGTCACGTGATCAGGGCCTGCTGAGCTGCCTGATTACTGTCTGCTTATCTGCTTGACAAATGCCAGCTGAGCTGTACAATTCCTGCCTGTCATCTCCTTGACAATTGCCACCTGTGCTGCATAATTCCTGCCTGCTCATCTACTTGATTATTGCCAGGTGAGCAGCGCATGATATCCACGTGATCAGTGAATGATAGCCACCTGATTAGTGCATGATAGCCACGTGATCAGTGCATGATCAGTCACGTGATACGTGTGTGATCAGCCACGTGATCAGTGCATGATGAGTCAGGTGATCACTGCAGGATTAATTACGTGATCAGTGCATGATCAGTCACGTGACCAGTACATGGTTGCTACGTGATCATTGCATGTTCAGCCACGTGAGAAGTGCATGATAGCCACGTGATCAGTGCATGAACAGTCACGTGATCAGTACATGATCAGTCAACTGAACAGTGCATGATCATTTACGTGATCTGAGCATGATCAGTCACGTGACCAGTATATGGTAGCTACGTGAACATTGCATGACCAGCCAGGTGAGAAGTGCATGATAGCCACATGATGTGTGCATGATCAGTTACGTGAGCAGAGTATGATCAGCCACGTGATCAATGCATGGTCAGACACGTGAACAGTGTATGATCAGCCACATGATCAGTGCATGATATCCAAGTGATTAGTGCATGATCAATCACGTTATCAGTGTATGATCAGCCACGTGAACAGTGCATGCTCAGTCACGTGATCAGGGCCTGCTGATCTGCGTGATTCCTGTCTGCTCATCTGCTTGACAATTGCCAGCTGAGCTGCACGATTCCTGCCTGTCATCTGCTTGACAATTGCCAGCTGTGCTGCGTAATTCCTGCCTGCTCAGCTGCTTGATTATTGCCAGCTGAGCAGCATGATTCCTCACACCTGAGTTCCATGATTATTGCCTGCTGACTGTTGGATTCGTGCCTACTCAGCTCTTTGTTTATTGCCTCCAGAGGCACATGATCAGTGTATGATAGCAAACATGATCAGCGCAAGATCAGTCAGATGATCAGCGCCATTAAGTCACGTGATCACTACATGATAGTCATGTGATCAGTCCATGCTCAGTCATGGTATCAGTACATGATCAGCCAGGTGATCAGTTCATGATAGCTATGTGATCATGATTTGTCACGTGATCTGTGCATGACCAGGCAGGTGATCAGTGTATGATCAGCCACGTGATCAGTGCATGATCCGTCACCTGATGGGTGTATGATCAGTCACCTGACTGGTACATGGTAGCTACATGATCATTGCATGATCAGCCACGTGAGCAGTGCATGATAGCCACGTGATCATTGCATGATCAGTCACGTGATCAGTGCATGATCAGTCACGTGATCAGTGGATGATCAGCCACGTGATCACTGCATGATTAGCCACATGATCAGTGCATGATCAGCCACATGATCAGTGCATGATCATTTACGTGATCAGTGCATGATCAGTCACGTGACCAGTATATGGTAGCTAGGTGATCATTGCATGATCAGCCACATGAGCCGTGCATGATAGCCACAAGATTAGTGCATGATCATTCACGTGATCAGTGTATGATCATCCGGGTGATCAGTGCATGGGCAGTCATGTGATCAGTGCATGATATAGACGTGATCAGTGCATGATCAGTCTCGTGATCAGTGTATGATCAACCACGTGATCAGTGCACGATAGCCAGGTAATGAGTGCATGATAGCCAGATGATCAGTGCATTATCAGTCACGTGATCAGTGTATGATCAGCCAAGTAATCAGTGCATGATAGCCAACTGATCAGTGGATGATCAGTCACGTGATCAGTGTATGATCAGCCACGTGAACAGTGCATGCTCAGTCACGTGATCCGGGCCTGCTGAGCTGCGTGATTAGTGTCTGCTCATCTGCTTGACAATTGCCAGCTGAGCTGCACGATTCCTGCCTGTCATCTGCTTGACAATTGCCAGCTGTGCTGTGTAATTCCTGCCTGCTCAGCTGCTTGATTATTGCCAGCTGAGCAGCATGATTCCTCACAGCTGAGTTCCATGATTATTGCCTGCTGACTGTTTGATTCGTGCCTACTCAGCTCTTTGTTTATTGCCTCCAGAGGCACATGATCAGTGTATGATAGCAAACATGATCAGCGCATGATCAGTCACATGATCAGCGCCATTAAGTCACGTGATCACTACATGATAGTCATGTGATCAGTCCATGCTCAGTCACGGTATCAGTGCATGATCAGCCACGTGATCAGTGCATGATCTGTCACATGATTAGTGTATGATCATCCACGTGATCAGTGCATGGGCAGTCATGTGATCAGTGCATGATATAGACGTGATCAGTGCATGATCAGTCTCGTGATCAGTGCATGATAGCCACGTGATCAGTGCATGATCAGTCACCTGATGGGTGTATGATCATTCACGTGACCTGTACATGGTAGCTACATGATCATTGCATGATCAGCCAAGTGAGTAGTGCATGATAGCCACGTGATCACTGCATGACAGGCCACGTGAGCAATGCATGATAGCCACGTGATCAGTGCATGATCAGACACGAGATCATTGCATGATCAGTCACGTGATCAGTGCATGATCAGCCACGTGATCAGTGCATGACCAGGCACGTGATCAGTGTATGTCCAGCCAAGTGATCAGTGCATTATAGCCACGTCATCAGTGCATGATCAGTCACATGATCAGTGCATGATCAGTCACGTGATAGGTGTGTGATCATCCACGTGAACAGTGCATGCTCAGTCACGTGATCAGGGCCTGCTGAGCTGCGTGATTACTGTCTGCTCATCTGCTTGACAATTTCCAGCTTAGCTGCACGATTCCTGCCTGTCATCTCCTTGACAATTGCCACCTGTGCTGCGTAATTCCTGCCTGCTCATCTACTTGATTATTGCCAGCTGAGCAGCATGATTTCTCAGAGGTGAGTTCCATGATTATAGCCTGCTGACTGATTCCTGCCTACTCAGCTCTATGTTCATTGCCTCCAGAGGCACATGATCAGTGTGTGACACCAAACATGATCAGCACATGATCAGTCACATGATCAATGCATGATAAGCCAGGTGAACAGTGCATGATCAATTATGTGATCAGTGCATGATCAGTCATGTGACCAGTACATGGTAGCTGCGTGATCATTGCATGATCAGCCACGTGAGCAGTGCATGATAGCCACGTGATCAGTGCATGATCAGTCACGTGATCTGTGCATGATCAGTCACGTGATCTGTGCATGATCAATTACCTGATCAGTGCATGATCAGTCACGTGACCAGTGCATGGTAGCTACGTGATCATTGCATGATCAGCCACGTGATCAGTGCATGATAGCCACGTGATCAGTGCATGATAGCCACGTGATCAGTGCATGATCAGTCACGTGATACGTGTGTGATCAGCCACATGATCAGTGCATGATATCCACGTGATCAGTGCAGGATAGCCACGTGATCACTTCATGATTATTCACGTGATCTGTACATGATCAGTCACGTGATACGTGTGTGATCAGCCACCGGATCAGTGCGTGATGAGCCATGTGATCAGTGCAGGATCAATTATGTGATCAGTGCATGATCAGTCACGTGATCAGTGCATGATCAGTCACGTGATCAGTGTATGATCAGCCACGTGATCAGTGCATGATCAGCCAAATGATAAGTGCCTGATCAATTACGTGATCAGTGCATGATCAGCCACGTGATCGGTGCATGATCAGTCACGTGATCAGTACATGATCAGTCACGTGACCAGTATATGGTAGCTACGTGATCATTCCATGACGAGCCACATGAGCAGTGCATGATAGAAACGTGATGTGTGCATGATGAGTTACGTGAGCAGAGTATGATCAGCCACGTGATCAGTGCATGAGTGCCACGTGATCAGTGCATGTTATGTCACGTGACAGGTGTGTGATCAGCCACGTGAACAGTGCATGTTCAGCCACGTATTCAGTGCATGATAGCCACGTGATCAGTGCATGATCAGTTACGTGAGCAGTGTATGATCAGCCACGTGATCAGTGCATGGTCAGACACTTGAACAGTGTATGATCAGCCACGTGATCAGTGCATGATATCCATGTGATCAGTGCATGATCAATCACGTGATCAGTGTATCATCAGCCACGTGAACAGTGCATGCTCAGTCACGTGATCAGGGCCTGCTGAGCTGCGTGATTACTGTCTGCTCATGTGCTTGACAATTGCCAGCTGAGCTGTACGATTCCTGCCTGTCATCTCCTTGACAATTGCCACCTGTGCTGCATAATTCCTGCCTGCTCATCTACTTGATTATTGCCAGGTGAGCAGCGCATGATATCCACGTGATCAGTGAATGATAGCCACGTGATTAGTGCATGATAGCCACGTGATCAGTGCATGATCAGTCACGTGATACGTGTGTGATCAGCCACGTGATCAGTGCATGATGAGTCAGGTGATCACTGCAGGATTAATTACGTGATCAGTGCATGATCAGTCACGTGACCAGTACATGGTTGCTACGTGATCATTGCATGTTCAGCCACGTGAGAAGTGCATGATAGCCACGTGATCAGTGCATGAACAGTCACGTCATCAGTACATGATCAGTCAACTGAACAGTGCATGATCATTTACGTGATCTGAGCATGATCAGTCACGTGACCAGTATATGGTAGCTACGTGAACATTGCATGACCAGCCAGGTGAGAAGTGCATGATAGCCACATGATGTGTGCATGATCAGTTACGTGAGCAGAGTATGATCAGCCACGTGATCAATGCATGGTCAGACACGTGAACAGTGTATGATCAGCCACATGATCAGTGCATGATATCCAAGTGATTAGTGCATGATCAATCACGTTATCAGTGTATGATCAGCCACGTGATCAGTGCATGATCAGTCACGTGATCAGTGCACGATTGCCAGGTAATGAGTGCATGATAGCCAGATGATCAGTGCATTATCAGTAACGTGATCAGTGTATGATCAGCCAAGTAATCAGTGCATGATAGCCAAATGATCAGTGCATGAACAGCCACGTGATCATTTCATGATCAGCCACGTGAGTAGTGCATGATAGCCACCTGATCAGTGCATGATCAGTCACGTGTTCAGTGCATGATCAGTCATGTAATCTGTGCATGACCAGGCACGTGATCAGTGTATGACCAGCCAAGTGATCAGTGCATGATATCCACGTGATCACTGCATGATCAGTCACGTGATCAGTGCATGATCAGTCACGTGATCAGTGGATGATCAGCCACATGATCAGTGCATGATCAATTACGTGATCAGTGCATGATCAGTCACGTGACCAGTATATGGTAGCTAGGTAATCATTGCATGATCAGCCACATGAGCCGTGCATGATAGCCACGAGATCAGTGCATGATCAGTCACGTGATCAGTGCATGATCACTCACGTGAACAGTGCATGATAAGTCACCTGATCTGTGCATGATCAATTACGTGATCAGTGCATGATCACTCACGTGACCAGTACATGGTAGCTACGTGATCACTGCATGAACAGCCGCGTGAGCAGTGCATGATAGCCACGTGATCAGTGCATGATCTGTCACATGATCAGTGTATGATCATCCGGGTGATCAGTGCATGGACAGTCATGAGATCAGTGCATGATATAGACGTGATCAGTGCATGATCAGTCTCGTGATCAGTGTATGATCAACCACGTGATCAGTGCACGATAGCCAGGTAATGAGTGCATGATAGCCAGATGATCAGTGCATGATCAGTCACGTGATCATTGTATGATCAGCCTAGTAATCAGTGCATGATAGCCAACTGATCAGTGGATGATCAGTCACGTGATCAGTGCATAGTCAGTCACGTGATCATTGCATGATCAGCCACGTGAATAGTGCATGATCAATTACGTGATCAGTGCATGATCAGTCACGTGATCAGTACATGATCAGTCACGTGAACAGTGCATGATCAGTCATGTGATCAGTGTATGACCAGCCAAGTGATCAGTGCATGATAGCCACGTGATCAGTGCATGATCAGTCACGTGATCAGTGCATGATCAGTCACGTGATCAGTGTATGATCAGCCACGTGATCTGCGCATGATCAGCAAAATGATCAGTGCATGATCAGCCACGTGATCAGTGCATGATCAGTCACATGATCAGTGCATGGTCAGTCACGTGATCAGTGCATGATCATCCACGTGATCAGTGCATGTGGAGTCATGTAGACAATGAATGATAGCGCCGTGATCAGTGCACGATCAGTCCCATGATGAGTGTATGATCAGCCAAGTGATCAGTGCAAGAGAGCTACGTGATCAGTGCATGATCAGCCACGTCATCAGTGCACGATAGCTACGTGAGCAGTGCATACAATTACGTGATCAGTGCATGCGCAATCACATGATCAGTGCATGAGAGCCACGTGATCAGTGCATGATTATTCACGTGATAGGTGTGTGATCAGCCACGTGAACAGTGCATGCTCAGTCACGTGATAAGGGCCTGCTGAGCTGCGTGATTACTGTCTGCTCATCTGCTTGACAATTGCCAGCTGAGCTGTACGATTCCTGCCTGTCATCTCCTTGACAATTGCCACCTGTGCTGCATAATTCCTGCCTGCTCATCTACTTGATTATTGCCAGGTGAGCAGCATGATTTCTCAGAGCTGAGTTCCATGATTATAGCCTGCTGACTGATTCCTGCCTACTCAGCTCTTTGTTCATTGCCTGCAGATGCACATGATCAGTGTGTGACACCAAACATGATCAGCACATGATCAGTCACATGATCAATGCATGATAAGCCAGGTGATCAGTGCATGATCAATTACGTGATCATTGCATGATGAGCCATGTGAGCAGTGCATGATAGCCACGTGATCAGTGCATGATCAGTCACATGATCAGTGCGTGATTAGTCACGTGTACAGTGCATGATCAGCCACGTGATCAGTGCATGATCAATTACGTGATTAGTGCATGATCAGTTACGTGAGCAGAGTATGATCAGCCGTGTGATCAGTGCATGGTCAGACACGTGAAGAGTGTGTGATCAGCCACATGATCAGTGCATGATATCCAAGGGATTAGTGCATGATCATTCACGTAATCAGTGTATGATCAGCCACGTGAACAGTGCATGCTCAGTCACGTGATCAGGGCCTGCTGAGCTGCGTGATTACTGTCTGATCATCTGCTTGACAATTGCCAGCTGAGCTGCACGATTCCTGCCTGTCGTCTGCTTGACAATTGCCAGCTGTGCTGCGTAATTCCTGCCTGCTCAGCTGCTTGATTATTGCCAGCTGAGCAGCATGATTCCTCACAGCTGATTTCCATGATTATTGCCTGCTGACTGTTTGATTCGTGCCTACTCAGCTCTTTGTTTATTGCCTCCAGAGGCACATGATCAGTGTATGATAGCAAACATGATCAGCGCATGATCAGTCACATGATCAGCGCCATTAAGTCACGTGATCACTACATGATAGTCATGTGATCAGTCCATGCTCAGTCACGGTATCAGTGCATGATCAGCCACGTGATCAGTGCATGATCAGCCAGGTGATCAGTTCATGATAGCTATGTGATCAGTTCATGATTTGTCACGTGATCTGTGCATGACCAGGCAGGTGATCAGTGTATGATCAGCCACGTGATCAGTGCATGATCCGTCACCTGATGGGTGTATGATCAGTCACCTGACCGGTACATGGTAGCTACATGATCATTGCATGATCAGCCACGTGAGTAGTGCATGATAGCCACCTGATCAGTGCATGATCAGTCACGTGTTCAGTGCATGATCAGTCATGTAATCTGTGCATGACCAGGCACGTGATCAGTGTATGACCAGCCAAGTGATCAGTGCATGATATCCACGTGATCACTGCATGATCAGTCACGTGATCAGTGCATGATCAGTCACGTGATCAGTGGATGATCAGCCACATGATCAGTGCATGATCAATTACGTGATCAGTGCATGATCAGTCACGTGACCAGTATATGGTAGCTAGGTAATCATTGCATGATCAGCCACATGAGCCGTGCATGATAGCCACGAGATCAGTGCATGATCAGTCACGTGATCAGTGCATGATCACTCACGTGAACAGTGCATGATAAGTCACCTGATCAGTGCATGATCAATTACGTGATCAGTGCATGATCTCTCACGTGACCAGTACATGGTAGCTACGTGATCACTGCATGAACAGCCGCGTGAGCAGTGCATGATAGCCACGTGATCAGTGCATGATCTGTCACATGATCAGTGTATGATCATCCGGGTGATCAGTGCATGGGCAGTCATGTGATCAGTGCATGATATAGACGTGATCAGTGCATGATCAGTCTCGTGATCAGTGTATGATCAACCACGTGATCAGTGCACGATAGCCAGGTAATGAGTGCATGATAGCCAGATGATCAGTGCATGATCAGTCACGTGATCATTGTATGATCAGCCAAGTAATCAGTGCATGATAGCCAACTGATCAGTGGATGATCAGTCACGTGATCAGTGCATAGTCAGTCACGTGATCATTGCATGATCAGCCACGTGAATAGTGCATGATCAATTACGTGATCAGTGCATGATCAGTCACGTGATCAGTACATGATCAGTCACGTGAACAGTGCATGATCAGTCATGTGATCAGTGTATGACCAGCCGAGTGATCAGTGCATGATAGCCACGTGATCAGTGCATGATCAGTCACGTGATCAGTGCATGATCAGTCACGTGATCAGTGTATGATCAGCCACGTGATCAGCGCATGATCAGCAAAATGATCAGTGCAAGATCAGCCACGTGATCAGTGCATGATCAGTCACATGATCAGTGCATGGTCAGTCACGTGATCAGTGCATGATCATCCACGTGATCAGTGCATGTGGAGTCATGTAGACAATGAATAATAGCGCCGTGATCAGTGCACGATCAGTCCCATGATGAGTGTATGATCAGCCAAGTTATCAGTGCAAGAGAGCTACGTGATCAGTGCATGATCAGCCACGTCATCAGTGCATGATAGCTACATGAGCAGTGCATACAATTACGTGATCAGTGCATGTGCAATCACATGATCAGTGCATGAGATCCACGTGATCAGTGCATGATTATTCACGTGATAGGTGTGTGATCAGCCACGTGAACAGTGCATGCTCAGTCACGTGATCAGGGCCTGCTGAGCTGCGTGATTACTGTCTGCTCATCTGCTTGACAATTGCCAGCTGAGCTGTACGATTCCTGCCTGTCATCTCCTTGACAATTGCCACCTGTGCTGCATAATTCCTGCCTGCTCATCTACTTGATTATTGCCAGGTGAGCAGCATGATTTCTCAGAGCTGAGTTCCATGATTATAGCCTGCTGACTGATTCCTGCCTACTCAGCTCTTTGTTCATTGCCTGCAGATGCACATGATCAGTGTGTGACACCAAACATGATCAGCACATGATCAGTCACATGATCAATGCATGATAAGCCAGGTGATCAGTGCATGATCAATTACGTGATCATTGCATGATCAGCCACGTGAGCAGTGCATGATAGCCACGTGATCAGTGCATGATCAGTCACATGATCAGTGCGTGATTAGTCACGTGTTCAGTGCATGATCAGCCACGTGATCAGTGCATGATCAATTACGTGATTAGTGCATGATCAGTTACTTGAGCAGAGTATGATCAGCCATGTGATCAGTGCATGGTCAGACACGTGAAGAGTGTGTGATCAGCCACGTGATCAGTGCATGATATCCAAGTGATCAGTGCATGATCAACCACGTAATCAGTGTATGATCAGCCACGTGAACAGTGCATGCTCAGTCACCTGATCAGGGCCTGCTGAGCTGCGTGATTCCTGTCTGCTCATATGCTTGACAATTGCCAGCTGAGCTGCATGATTCCTGCCTGTCATCTGCTTGACAATTGCCAGCTGTGCTGTGTAATTCCTGCCTGCTCAGCTGCTTGAATATTGCCAGCTGAGCAGCATGATTCCTCACAGCTGAGTTCCATGATTATTGCCTGCTGACTGTTTGATTCGTGCCTACTCAGCTCTTTGTTTATTGCCTCCAGAGGCACATGATCAGTGTATGAAAGCAAACATGATCAGCGCATGATCAGTCACATGATCAGCGCCATTAAGTCACGTGATCACTACATGATAGTCATGTGATCAGTCCATGCTCAGTCACGGTATCAGTGCATGATCAGCCACGTGATCAGTGCATGATCTGTCACATGATTAGTGTATGATCATCCACGTGATCAGTGCATGGGCAGTCATGTGATCAGTGCATGATTGGACGTGATCAGTGCATGATCAATCTCGTGGTCAGTGCATGATACCCAAGTGATCAGTGCATGATCAGTCACCTGATGGGTGTATGATCATTCCCGTGACCGGAACATGGTAGCTATATGATCAGTGTATGACCAGCCATGTGATAAGTGCATGATAGCCACGTGATCAGTGCATGATCAGCCACGTGATCAGTGTATGATCAGCCACGTGATCAGTGCATGATCAGTCACGGTATCAGTGCATGATCAGCCACGTGAGCAGTGCATGATAGCCACGTGATCAGTGCATGATCAGCCACGTGATCAGTGCATAATCAGTCACGTGATCAGTGCATGGTCAGTCACGTGATCAGTGCATGATCAGTCACGTGATCAGTGTATGATCAGCCACGTGATCAGTGCATGATCAGCCAAATGATCAGTGCATGATCAATTACGTGATCAGTGCATGATAGCCACGTGATCAGTGCATGATCAGTCACGTAATCAGTGCATGATCAGTCACGTGATCAGTGTATGATCAGCTACGTGATCAGTGCATGATCAGCCAAATGATCAGTGCATTATCAGCCAAATGATCAGTGCATGATCAATTACGTGATCAGTGCATGATCAGCCACGTGATCAGTTCATGATCAGCCAGGTGATCAGTTCATGATAGCTATGTGATCAGTTCATGATTTGTCACGTGATCACTGCATGAACAGCCGCGTGAGCAGTGCATGATAGCCACGTGATCAGTGCATGTTCTGTCACATGATCAGTGTATGATCATCCGGGTGATCAGTGCATGGGCAGTCATGTGATCAGTGCATGATATAGACGTGATCAGTGCATGATCAGTCTCGTGATCAGTGTATGATCAACTACGTGATCAGTGCACGATAGCCAGGTAATGAGTGCATGATAGCCAGATGATCAGTGCATTATCAGTCACCTGATCAGTGTATGATCAGCGAAGTAATCAGTGCATGATAGCCAACTGATCAGTGGATGATCAGTCACGTGATCAGTGCATGGTCAGTTACGTGATCATTGCATGATCAGCCACGTGAATAGTGCATGATCAATTACGTGATCAGTGCACGATCAATCACGTGATCAGTACATGATCAGTCACGTGAACAGTGCATGATCAGTCATGTGATCAGTGTATGACCAGCCAAGTGATCAGTGCATGATAGCCACGTGATCAGTGCATGATCAGTCACGTGATCAGTGCATGATCAGTCACGTGATCAGTGTATGATCAGCAACGTGATCAGTGCATGATCAGCAAAATGATCAGTGCATGATCAATTACGTGATCAGTGCATGATCAGCCACGTGATCAGTGCATGATAAGTCACGTGATCAGTTCATGGTCAGTCACGTGATCAGTGCATGATCATCCACGTGATCAGTGCATGTGGAGTCATGTAGACAATGCATGATAGCACCGGGATCAGCGCACGTTCAGTCCCGTGATGAGTGTATGATCAGCCAAGTGATCAGTGCAAGAGAGCTACGTGAACAGTGCATGATCAGCCACGTCATCAGTGCATGATAGCCATGTGAGCAGTGCATACAATTACGTGATCAGTGCATGGGCAATCACGTGATCAGTGCATGAGAGCCACGTGATCTGTGCTTGATTATTCACGTGATAGGTGTGTGATCAGCCACGTGAACAGTGCATGCTCCGTCACGTGATCAGGGCCTGCTGAGCTGCGTGATTACTGTCTGCTCATCTGCTTGACAATTGCCAGCTGAGCTGCACGATTCCTGCCTCTCATCTGCTTGACAATTGCCAGCTGTGCTGTGTAATTCCTGCCTGCTCAGCTGCTTGATTATTGCCAGTTGAGCAGCATGATTCCTCACAGCTGAGTTCCATGATTATTGCCTGCTGACTGTTTGATTCGTGCCTACTCAGCTCTTTGTTTATTGCCTCCAGAGGCACATGATCAGTGTATGATAGCAAACATGATCAGCGCATGATCAGTCACATGATCAGCGCCATTAAGTCACGTGATCACTACATGATAGTCATGTGATCAGTCCATGCTCAGTCACGGTATTAGTGCATGATCAGCCACGTGATCAGTGAATGATCTGTCTCATGATTAGTGTATGATCATCCACGTGATCAGTGCATGGGCAGTCATGTGATAAGTGCATGTTTAGACGTGATCAGTGCATGATCAGTCTCGTGGTCAGTGAATGATAGCCACGTGACCAGTGCATGATCAGTCACCTGATGGGTTTATGATCATTCACGAGACCGGAACATGGTAGCTATATTATCAGTGTATGACCAGCCATGTGATAAGTGCATGATAGCCACGTGATCAGTGCATGATCAGCCACGTGATCAGTGCATGATCAGCCACATGATCAGTGCATGATCAATTACGTCATCAGTGCATGATCAGTCACGTGACCAGTACATGGTAGCTGCGTGATCAGTGTATGACCAGCCAAGTGATCAGTGCATGATAGACACGTGATCAGTGCATGAGCAGTCACGTGATCAGTGCATGAGCAGTCACGTGATCAGTGCATGATCAGCCACATGATCAGTGCATGATCAATTACGTCATCAGTGCATGATCAGTCACGTGACCAGTACATGGTAGCTGCGTGATCATTGCATGATCAGCCAAGTTAGCAGTGTATGATAGCTACGTGATCAGTGCATGATAAGTCACGTGATCAGTGCATGATTATTCACGTGTTCAATGCATGATCAATTACGTGATCAGTGCATGATCAGTCACGTGACCAGTACATGGTACGTACGTGATCATTGCATGATCAGCCACGTGATCAGTGCATTATAGCCACGTGATCAGTGCATGATCAGTCACGTGAACAGTGCATGATAAGTCACCTGATCAGTGCATGATCAATTACGTGATCAGTGCATGATCAGTCACGTGACCAGTACATGGTACGTACGTGATCAGTGCATGATAGCCACGTGATCAGTGCACGATCAGTCCCGTGATGAGTGTATGATCAGCCAAGTGATCAGTGCATGTGGAGTCATGTAATCAATGCATGATAGCGCCGTGATCAGTGCACGATCAGTCCCGTGATGAGTGTATGATCAGCCAAGTGATCAGTGCATGTGGAGTCATGTAATCAATGCATGATAGCTCTGTGATCAGTGCACGATCAATCCCGTGATGAGTGTATGATCAGCCAAGTGATCAGTGCAAGATAGCTACGTGATCAGTGCATGATCAGTCACATGATCAGTGCATGATCAGCCACGTCATCTGTGCATGATAGCCACGTGATGAGTGCATACAATTACGTGATCAGTGCATGTGCAATCACGTGATCAGTGCATGAGAGCCACGTGATCAGTGCATGATCAGTCACGTGATAGGTATGTGATCAGCCACGTGAACAGTGCATGCTCCGTCACGTGATCAGGGCCTGCTGAGCTGCGTGATTACTGTCTGCTCATCTGCTTGACAATTTCCAGCTGAGCTGCACGATTCCTGCCTGTCATCTCCTTGACAATTGCCACCTGTGCTGCGTAAATCCCGCCTGCTCATCTACTTGATTATTGCCAGCTGAGCAGCATGATTTCTCAGAGCTGAGTTCCATGATTATTGCCTGCTCACTGATTCCTGCCTACTCAGCTCTTTGTTCATTGCCTCCAGAGGCACATGATCAGTGTATGAAACCAAACATGATCAGCACATGATCAGTCACATGATCAATGCATGATAAGCCAGGTGATCAGTGCATGATCAATTACGTGATCAGTGCAGGATCAGTCATGTGACCAGTACATGGAGGCTGCGTGATCATTGCATGATCAGCCACTGGAGCAGTGCATGATAGCCACGTGATCAGTGCATGATCAGTCACGTGATCAGTGCATGATCAGTCACGTGATCAGTGCATGATCAGCCACGTGATCAGTGCATGATCAATTACGTGATCAGTGCATGATCAGTGACATGACCAGTACATGGTAGCTACGTGATCATTGCATGATAGCCACGTGATCAGTGCATGATAGCCACGTGATCAGTGCATGATCAGTCACGTGATCAGTGCATGATCAGCCACGTATCAGGGCATGATCAGTCACGTGATCAGTGCATGATCAATTACGTTACCATTGCATGATCAGTCACGTGACCAGTACATGGTAGCTATGTGATCATTGTATGATCAGCCACGTAAGCAGTGCATGATAGCCACGTGATCAGTGCATGATCAATTACGTGATCAGTGCATGATCAGTCACGTGACCAGTACATGGTAGCTATGTGATCATTGTATGATCAGCCACGTTAGCAGTGCATGATAGCCACGTGATCAGTGCATGATCAGTCACGTGATCAGGGCATGATCACTCACGTGATCAGTGCATGATCAATTACGTTACCATGGCATGATCAGTCACATGACCAGTACATGTTAGCTACGTGATCATTGCAGGATCAGCCACGTGAGCACTGAATGATAGACACGTGACCAGTGCATGATCAGCTACGTGAGCAGTGTATGATCAGCCACTTGGTCAGTGCATGATCAGACACGTGAACAGTGTATGATCCGCCACGTGATCAGTGCATTATAGCCACGTGATCAGTGCATGATCAGTCACGTGACCAGTACATGGTTGCTACGTGATCACTGCATGATCAGCCACGTTAGCAGTGCATGATAGTCACGTGATCAGTGCATGATCAGTCACGTGTTCAGTGCACGATCAGTCACGTGAACAGTGCATGGTAGCTACGTGATCATTGCATGATCAATCACCTGATGGGTGTATGATGCGTCACGTGACCGGTACATGGTAGCTACATGATCATTGCATGATCAGCCACGTGAGTAGTGCATGATAGCCACGTGATCAGGGCATGATCAGCCACGTAATCTGTGCATGACAAAGCACGTGATCAGTGTATGACCAGCCAAGTGATCAGTGCATGATAGCCACGTGATCAGTGCATGATCACTCAGGTGATCAGTGCATGATCCCTCACGTGATCAGTGTATGATCAGCCACGTGATCAGTGCATGATCAGCCGCATGATCAGTGCATGATCAATTACGTGATCATTGCATGATCAGCCACGTGAGCCGTGCATGATAGCCACGAGATCAGTGCATGATCAGTCACGTGAACAGTGCATGATAAGTCACCTGATCAGTGCATGATCAATTACGTGTTCAGTTCATGATCACTCACGTGACCAGTACATGGTAGCTACGTGATCATTGCATGATCAGCCACGTGAGCAGTGCATGATAGCCACGTGATCAGTGCATGATCATTTTCGGGTGCAGAGTATGATCAGCCACTTGATCAGTGCATGATAGCCACGTGATCACTGCATGATCTGTCACATGATCAGTGTTTGATCATCCACGTGTTCAGTGCATGGGCAGTCATGTGATCAGTGAATGATATAGACGTGATCAGTGCATGATCAGTCTCGTGATCAGTGTATGATCAACCACGTGATCAGTGCACGATAGCCAGGTAATGAGTGCATGATAGCCAGATGATCAGTGCATTATCAGTCACATTATCAGGGTATGATCAGCCAAGTAATCAGTGCATGATAGCCAAATGATCAGTGCATGATCAGTCACGTGATCAGTGCATGATCAGTCACGTGATCAGTGTATGATCATCCACGTGATCAGTGCATGTGGAGTCATGTAATCAATGCATGATAGCGCCGTGATCAGTGCACGATCAGTCCCGTGATGAGTGTATGATCAGCCAAGTGATCAGTGCATGTGGAGTCATGTAATCAATGCATGATAGCGCCGTGATCAGTGCACGATCAGTCCCGTGATGAGTGTATGATGATCCACGTTATCAGTGCATGTGGAGTCATGTAATCAATGCATGATAGCGCCGTGATCAGTGCACGATCAATCCCGTGATGAGTGTATGATCAGCCAAGTGATCAGTGCAAGATAGCTACGTGATCAGTGCATGATCAGTCACATGATCAGTGCATGATCAGCCACGTCATCTGTGCATGATAGCCACGTGATGAGTGCATACAATTACGTGATCAGTGCATGTGCAATCACGTGATCAGTGCATGAGAGCCACGTGATCAGTGCATGATCAGTCACGTGATAGGTATGTGATCAGCCACGTGAACAGTGCATGCTCTGTCACGTGATCAGGGCCTGCTGAGCTGCGTGATTACTGTCTGCTCATCTGCTTGACAATTGCCAGCTGAGCTGCACGATTCCTGCCTGTCATCTCCTTGACAATTGCCACCTGTGCTGCGTAATTCCTGCCTGCTCATCTACTTGATTATTGCCAGCTGAGCAGCATGATTTCTCAGAGGTGAGTTCCATGATTATTGCCTGCTCACTGATTCCTGCCTACTCAGCTCTTTGTTCATTGCCTCCAGAGGCACAAGATCAGTGTATGAAACCAAACATGATCAGCACATGATCAGTCACATGATCAATGCATGATAAGCCAGGTGATCAGTGCATGATCAATTACGTGATCAGTGCATGATCAGTCATGTGACCAGTACATGGTAGCTGCGTGATCATTGCATGATCAGCCACTGGAGCAGTGCATGATAGCCACGTGATCAGTGAATGATCAGTCACGTGATCAGTGCATGATCAGTCAGGTGATCAGTGCATGATCAGCCACGTGATCAGGGCATGATAGCCACGTGATCAGTGCATGATAGCCACGTATTCAGTGCATGATCAGTCACGTGATCAGTGCATGATCAGCCACGTGATCAGGGCATGATCAGTCACGTGATCAGTGCATGATCAATTACGTTACCATTGCATGATCAGTCACGTGACCAGTACATGGTAGCTATGTGATCATTGTATGATCAGCCACGTAAGCAGTGCATGATAGCCACGTGATCAGTGTATGATCAGCCACGTGATCAGTGCATGATCTATCACGTGATCAGTGCATGATCAGTCACGTGACCAGTACATGGTAGCTATGTGATCATTGTATGATCAGCCACGTTAGCAGTGCATGATAGCCACGTGATCAGTGCATGATCAGTCACGTGATCAGGGCATGATCACTCACGTGATCAGTGCATGATCAATTACGTTACCATGGCGTGATCAGTCACATGACCAGTACATGTTAGCTACGTGATCATTGCAGGATCAGCCACGTGAGCACTGAATGATAGACACGTGACCAGTGCATGATCAGCTACGTAGGCAGTGTATGATCAGCCACTTGGTCAGTGCATGATCAGACACGTGAACAGTGTATGATCAGCCACGTGATCAGTGCATGATACCTACGTGATCAGTTCATGATTAGTCACGTGATCTGTGCATGACCAGGCACGTGAACAGTGTATGATCTGCCACGTGATCAGTGCATTATAGCCACGTGATCAGTGCATGATCAATTACGTGATCAGTGCATGATCAGTCACGTGACCAGTACATGGTAGCTACGTGATCATTGCATGATCAGCCACGTTAGCAGTGCATGATAGTCACGTGATCAGTGCATGATCAGTCACGTGTTCAGTGCGCGATCAGTCACGTGAACAGTGCATGATAAGTCACCTGATCAGTGCATGATCAATTACGTGATCAGTGCATGATCACTCACGTGACCAGTACATGGTAGCTACGTGATCATTGCATGATCAGCCACGTTAGCAGTGCATGATAGTCACGTGATCAGTGCATGATCAGTTTCGAGAGCAGAGTATGATCAGCCATTTGATCAGTGCAGTATAGCCACGTGATCACTGCATGATCTGTCACATGATCAGTGTATGATCATCCACGTGATCAGTGCATGGGCAGTCATGTGATCAGTGCATGATATAGACGTGATCAGTGCATGATCAGTCTCGTGATCAGTGTATGATCAACCACGTGATCAGTGCACGATTGCCAGGTAATGAGTGCATGATAGCCAGATGATCAGTGCATTATCAGTAACGTGATCAGTGTATGATCAGCCAAGTAATCAGTGCATGATAGCCAAATGATCAGTGCATGATCAGCCACGTGATCAGTGCATGATCAGTCACGTGATCAGTACATGATCAGTCACGTGAACAGTGCATGATCATTTACGTGATCTGTGCATGATCAGTCACGTGACCAGTATATGGTAGCTCCCGTGATCATTGCATGACCAGCCACGTGAGCCGTGCATGATAGCCACGTGATGTGTGCATGATCAGTTATGTGAGCAGAGTATGATCAGCCACGTGATCAGTGCATGAGTGCCACGTGATCACTGCATGATCAGTCACGTGACAGGTGTGTGATCAGCCACGGTGAACAGTGCATGTTCAGCCACGTGATCAGTGCATGATAGCCACGTAATCATTGCATGATCATTTATGTGAGCAGTGTATGATCAGCCACGTGATCAGTGCATGTTCAGCCACGTGATCAGTGCATGATAGCCACGTGATCAGTGCATGATCATTTATGTGAGCAGTGTATGATCAGCCACGTGATCAGTGCATGATCAGCCAGGTGATGAGTGCATGATAGCTACGTGATCATTTCATGATTAGTCACGTGATCTGTGCATGACCAGGCAGGTGGTCAGTGTATGATCAGCCACGTGAACAGTGCATGATAGCCACGTGATCAGGGCATGAACAGTCACCTGATGGGTGTATGATGAGTCACGTGACCGGTACCTGGTAGCTACATGATCATTGCATGATCAGCCACGTGAGTAGTGCATGATTGCCTCATGATCAGTGCATGATCAGTCACGTGATCAGTGCATGATCAGTCACGTAATCTGTGAATGACCAGGCACGTGATCAGTGTATGACCAGCCAAGTTACCAGTGCATGATAGCCACCTGATCAGTGCATGATCAGTAACGTGAACAGTGTGTGATCAGCCACATGATCAGTGCATGATCAGTTACGTTCGAGGCAGTGTATGCGACCAGCCACCGATCAGTGCATGGTCAGACACATGAACAGTATCACTGATCACCTTGCATATCAGTGCCAATATCCACCTGCACTGACGCCTGATTCATCACA